>NC_133188.1:55095000-55190000 GCF_049306965.1 Danio rerio | reverse complement strand
GCCACGGCGGGTGCCCGGGACTCATCAACCCGTCCACGCTGGCGAACGAGCACTCCTTCAAAGCCCAGCTGCGCACGGCGGCGTTCACACTCTTCCTCTTCATCTCCACCTGGACGTTCGGCGCCCTCGCTGTCTCCCAAGCGCACTTCCTAGACATGATCTTCAGCTGTTTGTACGGAGCCTTCTCGGTCACGCTGGGATTATTCGTGCTCATTCATCACTGCGCCAAGAGAGACGACGTGTGGCACTGCTGGTGCGCCTGCTGCCCGGGGCGGCGCGCTAAACCACAGCACGCACGGATTAAAAAGATCAATGCAAACGGAGACACGCACATGCGCGCGGACGCTCCCAAATCCATCCTCAGCCACTCGCACTGTGCATGCAGATGCGCACAGACGCCGGTGTCTCCGTGCTGCGGCGCACTACACACGCAGCAGATCCTGGAGGACGACGAAGCGCCGCATGTGCTGCTGCATGCAGATCCGCAGGGCTACCGGATGCACCGCTGCATTAAACCACCAATCAGGACTAAGACTCGCCGGCGAGAGCGGGAACTTTCATTTCACATTCCCGAGAGCGTGCACGGCAGCCCGCACACACACATCTGCCACCACGTCTGCCATCACGAGGCCCTGGCGCTCTGCCATCACCACGTGTGCTGCGCCGACGAGGATCTGTCGTGCGCGCCGGACGCCAGCGAGGTGTGCGTGTGTGTGTGTGGGAAGCCGGTGCAGGAGGATCTGCATCATGTGGAGCTGCAGGCGCGCAGACAGTCGGTGCCCAGTCAGAACGGCATCCTGAAAGCCAGCGCGCTCTACCCGTCCGACAGCATTGGGAATATACGCACCGGGCCCTGGAGGAACGAAACTACCGTGTAGTTTGTGGGCTCGAGCGGACATTAGGATTTAAAGAACTTTTTCTGTGTGTGTGTGCGTGTGTGTGTGTGTGTGTGCATCATTGGTCATCATAAAGGAGGATTTAAGGGGGTAGTTCACTCAGAAATTTTACTTCTGCATTATTTACTCTCTTCTTGTTTTGAAATGGTTCTTCATAATATCTTCTTTTGTGAGGGCGGCATGGTGGCTCAGTGGTTCTCACTGTGGCCTCACAGTAAGAAGGTCGCTGGTTCGAGCCCCGGATGGGTCAGTTGGCATTTCTGTGTGGAGTTTGCATGTTCTCCCCGTGTTGGCGTGGGTTTCCCCCACAGTCCAAACACATGCGCTGTAGGGGAATTGGGTAAGCTAAATTGACCGTAGTGTATGAGTGTGAATAAGAATGTGTTTCCCTGTACTGGGTTGCAGCTGGAAGGGCATCCGCTGTGTAAAACATGCTGGATAAGTTGGCGGTTCATTCCATTGTGGCGACCCCAGATTAATAAAGAGACTAAGCTGAAAAGAAAATGAATGAATGAATGAATAAAACAAACAGACGGCAGCTCTTCACGGAAACTGACGCCAATCTGAAAGGAAAACAAAGTCCTCCACTGCTGTCTCTCCTCCTTTTATAATCCAGGTTCCTCCGCGGGACTCTTGGGCCTCATCACGTTCCCGCAGCCCTTGGCCCCGCCCACTCGCTACAGTGTTCAATAGAAGAAAGAAATGCACGTTTTCATTTTTAGGGTGAACTACCCCTTTCTAATGATCTTTACAAATGCGAGAAATAAAAGCCGGGGCCTCATTTATACAGACAAACATTGAATATTGAAACATTTATGACGGTGTGTTGAATTATTAGAACATAATGCACACCCGCGCTAGTAATTCAGTGTATCGGCATTAATTATTCTGCTTATGCGATGGTGAACGCTGGGGTAGTGGGACTAGTTTCTTCCACCTCTCCTTCAAAGCCTTCTGTTGTGCTTTTTGACTGGTGTAGCTGTGAACGAACTCTAAAGCGGGTCACACACCAGATGCGCTGCGACACGGCACATGACTGTTGGAAATATCGCACACACATTCGCATGCTGTTTAAAACTAAACTATTCAGTATAGTAATAGTAATCGATTTGTTGTGGTGATTCTACAGTTGCTGTGGTAACACAACAGCTATAGCAATTGATCTGTCGTGGTGATTCTGTAGTTGCTATGGTAACACAACAACAGTAATCGATTTGTTGTGGTGATTCTACAGTTGCTATGGTAACACAACAACTATAGCAATTGATCTGTCGTGGTGATTCTGTAGTTGCTATGGTAACACAACAATAGTAATCGATTTGTTGTGGTGATTCTACAGTTGCTATGGTAACACAACAGCTATAGCAATTGATCTGTCGTGGTGATTCTGTAGTTGCTATGGTAACACAAAAACAGTTATCGATTTGTTGTGGTGATTCTACAGTTGCTATGGTAACACAACAACTATAGCAATTGATCTGTCGTGGTGATTCTGTAGTTGCTATCGTAACACAACAATAGTAATCGATTTGTTGTGGTGATTCTACAGTTGCTATGGTAACACAACAACTATAGCAGTTGATCTGTTATGCGCTCAACACCTGCCAGAACTACTTTAGCTGTGCATTTATCTGAAAATAATGGCACACCTTGTATTGCTCATCAGCCAATCAGAATGAAGCATTCAACAGACCGTAGTATAAGTAAGGAATAATAGACTATGGACTATTGAATTATTAGACAATACTGCACAACGGAGGTTTTGATGTGAAGCAGACTGTTTGTTACACCTCAGTTGTGCATTATTTTGTGTTCATTCAATGGACAGGCATCAATTATTGGTTATGACTTTATTTTGATGGTCCCTTTTGTTGACCAAATGTTACATTCAGTCATTTAGCCGACGCTTTTGACCAGAGCGACTTATCATTGAGACTACATGTCATATAATTGTCATTATTAGAGTATTAGCAGAAAGAAAAGTCTGTCATTTTAACCATATAATGTATTCAACCCAAGCTCATTCTGAAAATGTAGTCGCTTGAAATTTTTTTTCAATCGAATGCTAAGGGGCGGTGTGATGCTGTTCCCTATTGCGCTTGCCGGCCAGCCAGTCGACCGCTTACCTCCTTGTGGAGGGCTTCCCTGCTGCAACCCGTTTGTCCACTCAGCTCACCGTGTATGTCGGCAGGCTCGAGATGCAGAGAGGAGTCGACCACGGCGACCGGTTTCGAGTCCGGGGAAGAGCGGTTCCAGCAATCAGGTAAGACAAAAACAGAATCCCAAAAATTAAGAGAACGAGTTTCGTAACAGGGTGAGAACGCGGTGAAATCCGAAAACGCGGTAGAAAAAAAAAAAATCAGGGCTTTTATTTTTTTGGACGGCTTTTTGTAAACTGTTGCTTGGGTTTAGGGAAGCGAGCGGGTGGGCGGGTCGATCGGTAAAATTGGTTGGGTTCAGAGAAGGAGGAGGGCGTGTCAGCCGATTGGCCGGTCGCGCAGTCAATCATCCAGTCAGTCGGACAGCGGCCTCCGCTCGGTTCACGCGAGAACAGCGCGGGCGCGAACCGCACTCGCGAGAGGCATCTGAGATGCAAAAAGCGCACAACAGTTGCCTCTCGCGGATTCGCAAAAACAAAAACTGCAGCCGTACGTACCCGCCGGGACGTATTCCGCGGTCTCCAGAAACGTCCGCGGGACTACATTTCCACAATGAGCCTGGGCTGAATGTATTGTTTGCCACACACATTCATATTAACATTACATACACTGTGTAGAAAAGATATCGATCACTTGTGTTATAATACAAATTCATATAGTTACTGCTTAGTTTTCTCTACATTTTCAGTGTTGGATTATTTATAGTACAAAAACAACAACAAAACAACACCAGTTCAGTTCAAGTGTATTTGTGTAGCACTTTTCACAATAGTTATAGTTTTAAATCCACGTCTGTATCTGTGTTGCGTGTGTCTGATAAACGAGGCCCCTGCTTTTCAATCTGCAGTTTATTGTTGGTGTTCACGTTGCACTTAATCCAGATTCACTCCACTTTTACAAGGGTTTAATGTGTTTCTGACTCTGCAAATGAAGCTTATGTTTAGCAGCCAGGTCCAGTTCTCCCTCCAGGTTTCAAACATGGCCGTTGTGAGTGTGTGTTTGTTCATTCTGGAGAACGTTGTGTGTTTGGGTGTACGCAAATGCAATCGGTAGAAACACGTCAGAGGATTTTGCCATATATTTATTTTCATAGACGTAAGATGACGTGTATCTGAGAGTCCCGCATACGAATCCTTTCTAGAAACTGAGCAAAAATTCTAAAAACACGAAAGTTCACCAGCAATTTTAAAGCATCCATCTGTAGTCCATGCTGAATATATACTGTGAATGTCAACTAGCGAAATCTTAGTAATACACAAAACAGGCCTGCTTGTGTCTGACTCCTGTTCTGCTGTTGAAGTGTGTGGTGTAAACAGACGACGCTCCACATCCTGCAGTGAGACGCTCATCCTCATCATGGACAGATTAGATTCAATACAGAGTGTTTTGCTCAAAGCGTATTGAAAAAAACATCTTTGACAAAAGATTTGATGGAAAAAACTTCTATATAAATGTACAATGTAATGCTCATTACTACACTTCAGCCAATTGAAAAAATACTATAGTCATTTAAAGTAAATACTGTAGTGTTTTTGAACCACACGGTAGTAAAGTACTTCAGATAATCACTTGTGGTGATTCTATAGTTGCTATGGTCACACAACAACTTTATCTGTTGTGGCGATTCTACAGTCACTATGATAACAACTTAAGTAATTGATCTGTTGTGATTCTACAGTTGCTTTAGTATCACCAATTTTAGTAGTTGATCTGTTGGGGTGATTCTAAAGTTGCTATGGTAACACACCAACTTTAGTAATTGATCTGTTGTAGCAATTCTGTGGTTGCTATGGTAACACAGCAACAATAACAGTAATTGATGTGTTGTAGTGATTCTACAGTTGCTATGGTAACAACAATAGCAATTGATCTGTTGTGGTAGTACTGTAGTTGCTATGGTAATGCAACAACAATAACTATACTTGATGTGTTGTGGTGATTCTATAGTTGCTATGGTAACACAACAATAGTAATCGATCTGTTGTGGTGATTCTACAGTTGCTGTGGTAACACAACAATAGTAATCGATTTGTTGTGGTGATTCTACAGTTGCTATAGTAACACCAACTATAGCAATTGATCTGTTGTGATTCTGTAGTTGCTATGGTCACGCAACAACAACAACAGTAATTGATGTGTTGTTGCGATTCTACAGTTGCTATGGTAACACAACAGTAGTAATTGATCTGTTGTGGCGATTCTACAGTCACTATGATAACAACTTAAGTAATTGATCTGTTGTGATTCTACAGTTGCTTTAGTATCACCAATTTTAGTAGTTGATCTGTTGGGGTGATTCTAAAGTTGCTATGGTAACTCACCAACTTTAGTAATTGATCTGTTGTAGCAATTCTGTGGTTGCTATGGTAACACAGCAACAATAACAGTAATTTATGTGTTGTAGTGATTCTACAGTTGCTATGGTAACAACAATAGCAATTGATCTGTTGTGGTAGTACTGTAGTTGCTATGGTAATGCAACAACAATAACTATACTTGATGTGTTGTGGTGATTCTATAGTTGCTATGGTAACACAACAATAGTAATCGATTTGTTGTGGTGATTCTACAGTTGCTATAGTAACACCAACTATAGCAATTGATCTGTTGTGATTCTGTAGTTGCTATGGTCACGCAACAACAACAACAGTAATTGATCTGTTGTTGCGATTCTACAGTTGCTATGGTAACACAACAGTAGTAATTGATCTGTTGTGGTGATTCTACAGTTGCAATGGTAACACAAGAACTATCGCAATTGATCTGTTGTGGTGATTCTGTAGTTGCTATGGTAATACAACAATGGTAATCGATCTGTTGTGGTGATTCTACTGTTGCCATGGTAACACAACAACTATAGCAATTGATCTGTTGTGGTGATTCTGTAGTGTCTATGGTCTTGCAACAACAACAGTAATTGATCTGTTCTTGCGATTCTACAGTTGCTATGGTAACACAACAACAATAACAATAGTTGATTTGTTGTGATTCTACAGTTGCAATGGTAACACAACAACAATAACAGTAGTTGATGTGTTGTGATTCTACAGTTGCTATGGTAACAACAACAGTGATTGACCTGTTTTGTCGGCATTCAATAGTTGCTATGGTAACCCAACTACTGTAATTGATCTCTTCTCAGGATTTTATAGTTGCTATGGTAACACAAATACTATAGGACCATAAACAAATGCTGTTTTCTACAACTACAGGGTACATTATACTACATTACAACACAACACTGTTTATTTTAGTTTATATAATGTATATACTATAATATACTTTACTATACAATTCAAAAACACTATGGAATTTACTATAGATTATTAAAGTATTTTTTATGTGGGTAACTTTTAGTGCACTTTTTGTTAACAATATTCCAGATTTAAGATTTCTGTTTATCAATAGCAAATAAACTTTCCATTCATTTCAACCACACAGTTTTGACAATCTTATTGTGATGCATGTTTATTCATATATATATATATATATATATATATATATATATATATATATATATATATATATATATATATATATATAGATAGATAGATAGATAGATAGATAGATAGATATAGATATATATAGATATAGTCATATAACAAGTCAGATATCTATAAAGATACTAAGAAACTGATGTTGTTTTTTGATAGTGATCATATTTACTATCAGTTAGTCCAAAATATAAAGCTTTGAGAAAATTAATAAATAAATAATTTAAGAAACGCTTTAAACCCATGACAGCGTGAAATAAAAACGCTAATTGGATTTAAAAAAAGATTTGTGGGAAATAAAGTTGAAATTCTGTAAATTGCGAGATAAAATTTAGAATGAGACTTTTTTGTCTTATATTACTGAACATTATGGGCCCTCTCATACACCCGGCACAATTTGGCGCAAGGCGCGACGCAATTGTTTGCACGAGTCGTTTTGACGTTTTGCGCTACGCTGTTTAAATAGCAAATGCATTTGCGCTCATATGTGCGCCCATAGGCGTTCGGGTCTAAAAGCGAGGCGTTCTGAGGCGTATTGCTGGCGCGTTGCTATTTTGAGAAACTATAATAGATTTTTCAACTCACCAGAACAAAGCCGGTCTATATGTCGCTTACACACTGCTTAATACACACAAGATGTAGAGCAATACACAAATATGTTTACAAATGAAAAATAATTAAAATATTAAGTATATAAATAGGATTTAATAATAATATATATATGATATAAATATAAAGGATTAAAATATTACAAACATATTATTTTCCAGCCTACATAAATATAAACACCACTGATTTCATGCCTTCTTCATCTCTGGGAACTTTTTCAGTTTATTCGTGACGATTTACTTTTTTATAATGTTATTATTATTTGCAGTATTATTTATTATATCCATATTTATGTTTGTTTTATTAAAAACAAGCTTAGATTTGTCCACCTGTCAGGTTTTAGACCATATGGGGCACAGCATGTGTTTTAGGATATAACTCAGGTTTTTGAGCACACTTCATTATTATTGTTCATTTATTCGTTTGCTGGAAATTAGAACTGAATTTAGAAATAGTTTTGAAACAAATATTTGCGCTTAACAAACGAATTTAATTATGTATAGGCTAATGGATGTCTGTGCGTACAAGGTTTCACTATCCACGAGAGTGAAAGTGAAAGTAAATAATGAGATGCCTTATCTCTCATTCTCGTGCTGCAGATGCTCTGTTTGAATGTTTTCTTGCTTGTGAAATGCTCAGTTTTTCCACTTACAAAGTCGTCATGTAAATAGCAAATACACCATGGCGTGACGCATCTGACTCTTACAAGGAATGGGAGATGAGACTCTGATTGGTTTATTCTCAAAGCACACCAATAACTCATTAAGAAAATAAGCTTAACCCTTTTAGACCATGCGCCATGGTGCATAGCAGATTTTCCGTCCTTATATTAGCAAAAGTGGATTCTGACATGCTCTGAAAGCGTTTGCGCCCTGCGTCAAAATATGTCACATTAAAGAGCAGGTCACCTGGTAATTTAAAGTGTCCTAAACAGCAGATTTAAAGACATGTAATATAATAGAATATGTGTTTGAATCCATTGAGTGCTTAAGATCTGTAAGCCCCTCCCCATTTCATAAGCCAACTCTGCTCTGATTGGTCAGCTGGCTGAGTTTGTTTTGATTGCCCCCTTATAAAGTATTCGTATGACAGAAGGAGGCTGGATTATGCAAATGAGTCACTTTGATAAAGTTGGTGTAAATCGGTAAAAGATTCAGAGATTCAACGACTCAAAGTGATTCAGAGTCACTTTCATCAACATCTTCAACAACATCTTCATTTATCAAGCACTTTACAAACTGTTTACATTGAAAGATGGCCGCGTTACAAACTGCAAATAAGACCAGTTAAAACTCTGTGCTCAAATGAATGTAAGTCTGATATGCTGGTAAACGCAGACATATATGAACCAAAGTGCTGGTGAAGCGTCTGACTAGTTTGTGGAGCGTCTCTAGTTGCTCTCTTACAGATCTGCGCTGATTCTGTACTGTTGCTGTGGCGAATCACATTTGTTTGTACAAGAACATCAACATTGAGGAGGAAAATGACAACAGTGTGATGCGAATAGTGTGTTTCATTGATGAACAGCTGCTGCAGAGGATTAACTGCACTGTAAACAGTATCGGTTATGAAGTGTTTTGGGTTTATTTGCGGTCGTGAATTGCATTATGGGATGTTGATCTCTGCTCTGTGGAACTTTAAAGTTGAAAATGCAACTTTTAGTGACAATTTAGTCATTTGTAATGATAAAATAATGCATAATAAATACTTTCTAGGAAAATAAGTGTGTAAAATAACAGTAAATGTGCTGCAGTGTATGTTTCTGTAGCGTGATATATCACACTAGCACTGCACACTATTGCACATGTGCAGAAAACACTTTGTAAGGTTAAAAGTAGTTGGAAGAAAGATCAAGATCCCATAATGCAACTCAAAAGTATAATTAAACACTGAAAAATAATCCATGAATAAAAAAAAAAATGGAAAAGTGCTAATTTACAGATATCTTTTACAGTGTAGTAAAGCACTTCATTAGTGTAGATAACGTTAACAGCATAGGCTCTCTGGAAATACATGCCTCAGGCTACATTTGTGTGAAATGTTATCTACGTTGCTCTGAGTGTGTTTCATTGCACGTTTCAGATGACTGATCCACTAGAGGGTGCTGTTTACATTGTTGTGAATATGAAATATGTTACTTAGGGTGTGTTTTATTGTAGGTGTCACTCTAAACATTTCTGGGTCGTATTAATCCAACATAGGGTCAAAAATGGATAAACCCAACATTGTTTTTTTTTTTTGTTTTGTTTTTTTTTTTCAGTTCAATTTACCTTTATTTCTATATCGCTTTTACAATGTAGGTTGTGTCAAAGCAGCTTCACATAGAAGATCATATTAAATTGAAACAGTGTAGTTCAGTTTTCAGTGTTTCATTTCAGCGGTGCGTTTCCCAAAACCATTGTTAGACAACTAAGGGCGCAAGTTCTGTCATTACAAACATAGTTTGTTGAATTGCCGTTTCCCAAAACAGTCGCTCCAACGAACATTCGCTAACTGCTTCGCAAACTTGAGCACTCGCAACTACATCCCTGGAGCTGAAGTTATAAACATAGCTCCTGGCTGTGTTCCATTCCCACTTATAGTTTAAGAGCAAGGGGTGATTTGAATACGGCATTGTTGTAGTCCAGGATTGGGTCAAATATGGAAAAACCCAACTGTTGGGTTAAAATGCGTATCTAAATTCTAAATTCAGGATACGGCCTGGTCCAGGATTATGGAACCTTGGGATCATCTCGTCGCTGGTCTTGGATGGAATCAGTGACTCTGCATAGTCTGAGGGCCTCGGGGTGAGTATCCCCAGGTGGAAATGGAGAATAGAGAGAGTAAGTAGCGTAGCTGCTGTACATAGTGTAAATGAACGAGATGCAGAAACCTGTGTGGAACCCGCTAAGTGATGCACTGAGTGTATGCTTTACTAAACAGATAGGGTCTTTAATCTAGTTTTGAATTGGGAGAGTGTGTCTGAGCCTCGAACGTTATCAGGAAGGCTATTCCAGAGGGTAGGAGCCATAAACGAGAAGGCTCGACCTCCTTTAGTAGACGTTCCTATTCTAGGGACTACCAGAAGCCCTGAGTTTTGAGATCTTAAAGAGCGAGATGGATTGTAGTGAGACAGAAGGTTAGTTAGATGAACAGGAGCTCGATTATTTAAAGCTTTATATATAAGAAGCAATATTTTAAATTCAACAAGAAACTTAACAGGCAGCCAGTGTAAGGCGGATACAATTGGGGTGATATGATCATATTTTCTAGAGCTGGTAAGAACTCTGGCAGCTGCGTTTGTACTAATTGAAGTTTGTTCATTGAAGGCAAACATGATAGATGCCTTCAGTGATTTCCTCAAGATAAATACCAAAAATTAACACAACTGGAATAACCACAGCAGTCGCCAGGCCTGGATTGGCTAATCGGGAGAACCGGGAGAATTCCCGGTGGGCCAGTCCATTTTTGGCCGCGAGGGCTGGTGTCCCTAGCTGCTTGCACTCTCAGCAGTTGCACTTTTTTCATTATTTGTTTATTTGACCATAACCTCACTCTTTTTATTCATTATTTTGCCGCAGCTCCGCTCTTTTTATTTATTTTCTCGCAGCCCTGTGAGGAAAATGCAGCCTGCAGGTTAATAATGATCATCATTAACCTGCGGGCTGCACCCCATTCCACCCCAAACAGCGGCACCTTAGTGAATATTAATTAATATTAATGAATATTACACCTGCTCAATGAAAATCAGATGATTCACTACATTATTAAATCTGACATAACTTGAGCAGAAATCTAATAAGGGGAGAAAAGAGTAGGATAAAGAAGAGTGGACATCAATAGCAGCAGATATCAGTGCATGACTTAACAGCGTCATCGTGGTCTAGTGGTTAGCACGTTACGTTAGGACACCGCCAATTCGAGTTCGAACCTCACCAGAATATATTATTTTCATTTTCAATGTTAAGACATATAATACTGTTATTTATATTTATGTAGGGGTACCATTTTTTTGTTGACGCTGACGACCGTTACAAAGGACTGGATATCTATAAAGGATATCCAGAGATGGATATCTCATATTTATGAAAACATTTGAAGTTCTAAAGCAGCTGTGTCCTTGAAAAACACGTGTTTGTGTAATTTGAAACTGAATCGTAAATGACGTTATTTTAATATAGTCAGTCGTCGAATGAGGTGGGCCGTTCTAAGGCTTGAAACTCTATAGCTAAAAAGGAGTCCCACTCCGGCCCTGGCAGTCGCGATCATCAATCTTATATGAAGTAAGAGCTCACGATGACATATGATGACGTGTGCAGGTGCTGTACTGCTGTCCCAATTCTTAGGGGTAAATTTTGAAGCCCTTCCCCTTAACCCTCAGTTGTAAGGGCCAAGGGGAAGGGGTAGGGGTACAAAATTGTAATTGGGATTGGCCCTATAAGTCATTCACTATCATTAAAACTCGCTGTGGTTGATTTAAATAATAAATAAAACTTGTTATGAATTGATTTTAAAATCCTGTTATTTAATTAAACAATAACAAATTATTACTAAACATTGTCGGTGTTCAGTTTTCCGCCAAGTGCATTCAGAATTTCCATGCAGAAATTAGATTTCAGTGCAAATCATAGATGGCATGAAGTTGTTGTTTTTTAGGATTTATTTAGTGTAAAGCTTTATTTAGCGATCATTTCTCCCTGTACATATCATGAGTGTGAAAATACCAAAAGCATTGTGTGACATGCTGCCCCCTAGTGTTCATTTAACCAGAAACTGCAGTCAAACGTGCGTCTTATTTTGTGTGCGTTTTCCAGCCTGATCTTATGAGGAAACGTAACTATTTTACACTTTGTTCATTTCGTGGCTAATTCTTATGAATTTGTACTAGTTTGCATATGCAAATGTACAATTCTAAAAAGGAGGCGTGGCGCCAAACCCCACCCCTAAACCCAAAAGCCATTGGGGGAGGAGCAAATCGTACTAAATTATAAGAATAAGATCGTACGAATTCATGCAAATTAGCCACTACATTAAAAAGTGACCAGTTGTCGTGAGATTATGATGGTTTCTCAGACAAATTTAGACTGACGCATGCATTTCCATTGGTGTTGACGGAGACCTGCTGTGATCCAGAGCTCAGACCATGCTTCTGTTTTTATTGAAGGTTATGTTCAGGACGAGTGAGTCTCAGTAAATCTGTCAAAACATAACCTGATCATGTAGAACTTCACCTCAAACTGTAAACGAAAAGAATACATGTACTGATTTTTGCTTTACTTGTGTTATATTGACAATGACAATTATGACACAATAGAAAATAAAATATTTTAAATATATATATATTTACAGCATCACTGTGTATTTTTGAAATGTTACACTGATTTTTATTTTTTTACAGCCTATACTAGTTGTAGTAATTAAAAACAATATTGAAGATACCCTTTTATTTCATGGTAGACATGACATAATACAAAACATAAAAAATTAAGCTTAGTTTAGGTGACATGGTGGCTCAGTGGTTAGCACTGTTGCCTCAAAGCAAGGAGATCGCTGGTTTGAGTCCTGGCTGGGTCAGTTGGCGTTTCTGTGTGTAGTTTGCATGTTCTCCACTTGTTGGCGTCCTCCGGGTGCTCCGGTTTCCCCCACAAGTCCAAAATTGACTGTAGTGTATGTGTGTAAATGCAAGAGTGAATGGGTGTTTTCCAGTGTTGAATTGCAGCTTAAAGGGCATCTTAAAACTTATGCTGGATAAGTTGGCGGTTCATTCCGCTGTGGCGACCCCTGTTTAATAAAGAGACTAAGCCGAAAGAAATGAACGAATGAATGTGTATTTTTTAAATTATACATTTATAATTTGTACAATTATATATTTTTAGTAATTAAAAGCACAATTGAAAGCAAAAATAAAAGTCCCCCACCCTCATCGTTTTTTTTTTTTTTTTTTGCAGACTTCTCATGGCAGTAATGTCATAATACAAAACATTTTTATTACAGACAATTGAGCTTAGTTTAGAAATAAAATAATATAAAAATGTATATATCTATATAAGCTATAAGCTTAGCTCTCATTATCACACAAAACATCACAAGAAAATTGTGTAGATCTGAGTGAGTGTGAGTTTTTTGTCTTGATTTTATGAATCATTTAATCATCATCTGAATAACTTAATCATTCTTTTATTTTTTGCTTATTCCCACTTTTTTATTTTGTGTAATTAGACAATAATTTCACTGTGCAAAAGTTCACAATTAAAATCTATCTTAAATATGGATATAATTTTTTTCTCCAAACTTATTTTTATGTAATTTAGTTTTTATTCTCAACATTTTATTTGGCCATTTTTAAATATTTTTTTTCATCTCATAACACAATGACTATTCTTAAAAGTTAATGAGTTCATTTCTCAGATATATATATATATATATGTGTGTGTGTGTGTGTGTGTGTGTGTGTGTGTGTGTGTGTGTGTGTGTGTGTGTGTGTGTGTGTGTGTCTATGTCTGGTCTGTGTCTGTGTGTGTGTCTGTGTGTGTGTGTGTGTGTGTGTGTGTGTGTGTGTGTGTGTGTGTGTGTGTGTGTGTGTGTGTGTGTGTGTGTGTGTCTATGTCTGGTCTGTGTCTGTGTGTGTGTCTGTGTGTGTGTGTGTGTGTGTGTGTGTGTGTGTGTGTGTGTGTGTGTGTGTGTGTGTGTGTGTGTGTGTGTGTGTGTGTGTGTGTGTGTGTGTGTGTGTGTGTGTGTGTGTGTGTGTGTGTTTGTGTGTGTGTGTGTGTGTGTGTGTGTGTTTTACAACACATTTCTAATCATAATAGTTTTAATAACTCATCTCTAATAACTGATTTATTTTATTTTTGTCATGATGACAGTAAATAATATTAGACTAGATATTCTTCAAGACACTTCTATACAGCTTAAAGTGACATTGAAAGGCTTCACTAGGGTAATTAGGGTAACTAGGCAGGTTAGGGTAATCAGGCAAGTTACTGTATAACGACGGTTTTGTAGATTTTCGAGAAAAACTTTAACTTTAAAGGGCTAATAATATTGACCTTAAAAGTAAAAAAAAAAAAAACTGCTTTCATCCTAGCCGAAAACAAATAAGACTTTCTCCAGAAGAACAAATATTAAACATTTAAAAAAGACAAAAAAAAAAAATAATAATAATAATCTAAGGGGGGCTGATAATATATATATATATATATATATATATATATATATATATATATATATATATATATATATATATATATATATATATATATATATATATATATATATATATTATTCATCTATAATCCATTTAATCTTTTTTAATCTTTAATTATTTAATCTTGCTTCAAAACAACTTTAATCTTTATTTTTACTTTATTTTTCTTTATTATTGTTTTGTACAAATCACAATACAATGTATTGGTAATTTGTACATCAATCAATACTACAAAATACATTTATGTTTTGATTAAACAGATTTTTTTTATATTTATTACACATTTTTTATCACAGACACACCCACACACACAATACTACTACTAATAATAAATCAAAATTTTTTTTAGAAAATGAATTTGTTGGGGTGAAATTAACATGTAACCTTGACATGTTTTTGATGTTCTCTATTTTACATTTTATTTATTATTATAATTACTGTTAATATGTATTATTACTATTTATTTGTTTATTTTATTTTATTTTATTTATTCATTCATTTATTTATTTATATTTATAATTATTATGAATAATATGTATTGTTATTATTATTGTTATTATGTATTATTATTACTATTGTTTATTATTATTATTATTATTATTATTATTGTTATTATTTATTTATTTTTGTTTATAATAATATTATTGTCTTCAAAGTTAAAGGCAGCAGGTTTATCAGTATTTTAGTGCGTCATTTGACAGAATAAAAGCAAATTTACTTTTACTCCTTCCTGTTAGCTCTTTAGTGCTTTGCTCTGATTGGCCATCCTGGTCAGTATGAAGGTTAAATGCACCAATCAGCTGTTTTCTTTTGTGTCCATGTGTTTCCATGCAGCACAGACTGAGAGCACTGAACACTGTTGAAATGCAGAGCTGTGTGTGTGTGTGTGTGTGTGTGTGTGTGTGTGTGTGTGTGTGTGTGTGTGTTCGTTCTGTGGGTTTACACTGAGACAGGATGAATGATCTGAGAGATCATCTCTAATAATAATTCAGTTGTGTAGGAATCCTCACTGCAGTGCGTTCATTATTAAACTTCACATGTTTGACTTCCAACACATTTCACACACAAATGTCCAATTACAGACCTGGTTCGGGTCAAATGGTTGTAATTTATTTCTGCGTATTTCTGGAAAATGTCCAATATTTCGTCAGATATCCCTTAAGCTTCATTTTCATATCCTTTAAATTTAACATTGTGTGTGGAGCCTGAATCATTTCCATAATAAAGAGTGAAATTAAGCTCCATCATGTCTAACTGGGCTGAATATAGTTGGACATGCTGCAAATCAAGAAGAAATTATCCATGAAGCTGCTTGCAAAATTACTGCTCAAAAGTTTGGGATGATGAAGAAAAATGCCACTTATATTTGGGATTTAAAGCATATTTTTCAGCATCATTACTACATTTTTTATAATTTAAAAATGTCAAAATTAAGAAATATTATTACTATCCAAAAAGCCGCTTCATTAATTACAAAATTTGTGATTTAAAGCATGTTTTTCAGCATCATTACTCATTTTTTTATAATTTAAATATGGCAAAATTGAGAAATATTATTACAATCCAAAAACCTGCTTTTTCAGGGACTATATAAAAAACGTAATTTATATTAGTGATTTAAAGCATTATTTTCAGCATCATTACTACATTTTAATAATTAAAAATTCAATTAAAAAATTTTCAATTGTTTTATATCATTGCAATCCAAAATAGCTACTTTATATGTGAATATATTAAAAATGTAATTTATATTTGTGATTTAAAGCATAATTTTCAGCATCATCACTACATTTATATGATTAAAAATACAGTTAAATCTGAAATATCACTGCAATCCAATCCAAAATAGCTGTTTTATATATGATTATATAAAAAATGAAGTTTTTTTGTGGTTTAAAGCATCATTTTCAGTATCATTACAACATTTTAATTAAAAATACAATTAAAAGTGTAAAATTGTTTTATATTATTGCAATCCAAAATAGCAGCTTTGCATGTATATTTATATATTAAAAATGTAATTTATATTTGTGATTTAAAGCATTCTTTCATAATTTTTATTAAAAATATGGTAAGATTGTGAAATATTATTGCAGTCCGAAATAAAATAGCTCCTTTATATGCACACACACACACACACACACACACACACACACACACACACACACACACACACACACACACACACACACACACACACACACACACATATATAAATGTCATTTATATTTGTGATTTAAAGCATATTTTAGTAACTTCACTTTTTGATCAAAAATACAGTAAATAATTAATACTATTACAATGCAAAATAGCTGTTTTATGATTTTATTAAAAATGTCATTTATATTTGTGGTTTAAAGCATATTTTTAAACCACAAATATAATATTTGTGGTTTAAAGCATATTTTTCAGCATCATTACTCAATTTTTATGATTAAAAATATGGTAAAATTGTGAAATTATACTGCAGTCCAAAAGAGCTGTTTGGCATGTGATTATATAAAAAAATAAAAAGTTATATTTGTGATTTAAAGCATCATTTTCAGCATACTACATTTACATGATTCAAAATACAGTTAAAACTGAAATATTATTGCAATCCAATATAGTTGTTTTATATGCAAATATACCTAAAAAATGTCATTTATATTTGTGATTTAAAACATTTTTCATATCCATTGCTACTATTTTATCATTTAAAATACAGTAAAATTGTAACATTTTATTGCAGTCCGAAACAGCTGATTTACATGTGAATATATATAGAAAAATTATTAATATTTGTGATTTTAAGCATTATTTTCTGCATCATACATATTCTATAATTAAAAATATGATAAAATTGTGAAATATTATTGCAATCCAAAATAAATTAGCTGTTTTATATGCGAATATATAAAAAAATGTCATTTATATTTGTGATTTAAAGCATATTTTTAGTAACTTCACTTTTCTTCACTTCACTCAGTAAATAATTAATATTATTACAATTCATAATAGCTGTTCTATATATGATTTTATTAAAAATGTCATTTATATTTGTGGTTTAAAGCATATTTTTCAGCATCATTACTAAATTTTTCTTAATTTAAATATGGTAAAATTGTTAAATATTATTACAATCTAAAATAGCTGCTTTATTAGTGAATATAATAAAAAAAATGCCATTTATATTTGTGGTTTAGAGCATCATTTTGTGCATCATTACTACATTTATATGATTAAAAATACAGTTAAAACTTTACAATTTTTAAATATCATTGAAATCTAAAATAGCTGTTTCGTATGTGATTAAATATTTTAAAATGCCATTTATATTTGTGATTTAAAGCATATTTTTCAGCATAACTACTACATTTTATGATTTAAAAATATGGTAAAATTATGAAATAATATTAAAATCCAAAGAAGCTGTTTGATATATATATATATATGCATATTTTTAAATTAATATTTGTAAATTTAACAGTATTCATATATTCAGGTGTTATTCGGAGAAATACAGAATTATTAAGTTTTCCTCAGTGTTATTCCGCCATCTACTGGCTGGTTATTCAACTGGCTGCTGATTTACCTGAAGAGCGCTTGTGTGACAAACATGTTTAGTTTAATCTAATTTTATTAATCTTATTTTATTTATTTCAATCATTAAAAATAAAAATCTAAAAAGGCTGTATAAAGTAAATTTGATGGTAGAGAAATATAATAACCATTCAAACATTTTACTACAGTATTGCTCAGGACGAAGAGCGCTTCTCTGACAAAAATATTTACTTGTTTTTATTTATTTTAATAAATGTTGTATTATATTTTAACCAGACACGGATATTAATATTACTAATAATATTACGTTTTGAGCCAGTGTTATTTTAATATTATTTGTTGTCATTATTATTATGCTTTTTCTACATTTTGAATAAGTTTAAATAAATATTTTATAAATAGTTTATATATTTTGTTTAATGTAGTTTTATTAATTTTGCATGACTTTTTATTATTTTTCATACTGAATTAAGCTTCTATTTCTTTTTTGTTTTAGTTATATTTTAATAGATTTTCTTTATATTCAAAAAAGTTTGATGTAATATTTATAGTTTATTCATCTACAGATATACCTATACAGAGCACTTGTGTGACAGAATCTATTTTATTAATTATAATAAATGTATTATTTTATTTTATTAATAAGACACAGATCAATATTACATTTTGAACCAGTGTTATTTAAATTATATTAATTATTATTATCATCATCATAATTATTAATTATTATTATTATTATTGTTGTTTTTCTACACTTTGAATTTGTTTAAATTAATAATAAAAATGTTATATATTCAGTTTGTATAATGTACTTTTATTGATTTTTCCATGATTTTTTATTATTAATTATGTTCAGTTTAGCTTGTATTTGTTTTGTTTTAGTTAAAAATTGTAATAGATTTTATGTTTAAATGTTAAATCTAACATTTATACTGTATTATACTGGCTCCAGATATACCTGCAGAGTGCCTTTATGACATTTTTTTATTTTTATTTGATTAATTTGAATAAGTTTATCATTTTACTAATAAGACATATCAATGTATATGTTTCTGAACCAGTGTTATTTAAATTTTATTTATTTATTATTATTACTATTATTATTATTATTATTATTATTAATACATTTATTGTTGTTGTTATTATTATTAATATTGTTTATGTTGTTGTTGTTGTTATTTTATTATTTTGTTTTAAAAAGTCTTATTTATTTTAGTTTCGCTGGATGAAATAAATTCTAATAAAAATGTAAAAATGGCTGTATAAAGTACATTTGATGATACAGAAATATAATTATTCAATCATTTTACTACAGTATTGATCAGGAAGTTTGTTTGCTTTTTTATGTATTTATTTATTTTTAGTTTAATGTTTTATCAATATTTAATCTCTGAATACATATAAAATATCATGTACTATTGCCTGCACTGCATCAGGCATCAGCCATGAAAAGCAGTATTAGATATGGACTTTATTACTCATTTTTAATACTATAAGAGGACTAATGTTATTTAATGGACAGGAAACAAGAATCAACAGCATATGTATAAACTTACAAGTGTATAAAATTATGGTTTATATATCTGAACATTTAATCTTGTATATGGAAATGGATATTTTTAAAATATACTCTCACTGGCCACTTTATTAGGTACACCTGTCCATCTGCTCGTTAACACAAATTTGTAATCAGCCAATCACATGGCAGCAGCTCAATGCATTTAGGCATGTAGACATGGTCAAGAGGATCTGCTGGAGTTCAAAGCGAGCATCAGAATGGGGAAGAAAGGGGATTTAAGTGACTTTGAACGTGGCATGGTTGTTGCTGCCAGACGGGCTGCTCTGAGTATTTCAGAAACTGCTGATCCACTGCTATTTTCATGCACAACCATCTCTAGGGTTTACAGAGAATGCTCCGACAAAGAGGAAATATCCAGTGAGCGGCAGTTCTGCTGGCGCAAATGCCTTGTTGATGAGGCCAGAGGTCAGAGGAGAATGGCCAGACTGGTTCCAGCTGATAGAAAGGCAACAGTAACTCAAATAAGCACTCGTTACAACCGAGCTCTGCAGAAGAGCATCTCTGAACACACAACACGGCCAACCTTGAGGCGGATGGGCTACAACAGCAGAAGAGCACACCGGGTGCCGCTCCTGTCAGCTAAGAACAGGAAACTGAGGCTACAATTCACACAGACTGACCAAAACTGGACAATAGAAGATTGGAGAAACGTTGCTGCTCTGATGAGTCTCCATTTCTGCTGACACATTCAGATGCTCGGCTCACAATCTGGCCTCAACAGCATGAAAGCATGGATCATCCTGCCTTGTATCAGCGGTTCAGGCTGGTGGTGGTGGTGTAATGGTGTGGGGGAGATTTTCTTTGGGTCCATTAGTACCAATTGAGCATCAACGCCACAGCCTACCTGAGTATTGCTGCTGACCATGTCCATCCCTTTATGAGCACAGTGTCTCCATCTTCTGATGGCTACTTCCAGCAGGATAACGCAGCATGTCATAAAGCTCAATCATCTCAGACTGGTGTCTTGAACATGACGATGAGTTCACTGTACTCAAACGGCCTCCACAGTCACCAGGTCTCAATCCAATAGAGCAGCTTTGGGATGTGGTGGAACGGGAGATTGGCATCATGGATGTGCAGCCGACAAATCTGCAGCAACTGTGTGATGCTATCATGACAATATGGAGCAAAATCTCTGAGGAATATTTCCAGTAGCTTGTTGAATCTATGCCATGAAGGATTAAGGCAGTTCTGAAGGCAAAGGCGGCGTTCAATATATTTTTATATCTGTGAAGTCCACACATGAAGCAGGTATGATCAATAATTGCACATTGTCTCTGATATATGGCATTTAAATATGGATTTACCTCATATTAATGCTGCTTTAAAGGAATAGTTTACCCCAAAATTAAAGTTTACTCACGATTTACTCTCCTCGCATGGTTTCAAGTATTTATGAATTTCTTTATTCTGTTAAACACAAAATAAGATATTTAGGAAAAATCTGGAAACCTGTAACCATTTGCCTTCCATAATAGGAAATACAATGATTACACCAACATTCTTCAAAATATCTCCTTGTGTGTTCAACAGAAGAAAGACAATCAAACAGGTTTGGAACAAGTACCAGATTCTCACTCTTGGTTGAACTATCCCTTTAAATGGTATTAGAGGCCTTTCAGAGATGAGAAACGGCAGATATTACGTTTTACTGACGCATTTATGACCAATAAATTAAAATAATGTGGAGCGCGCTTCTCTGCGCATGCGCAGAGCTCCAGACGCTCGCGGCTGGTGTAACTCTCGTGCGCGCGCGTCGTTACCATGACAGTACAGTTAGTAAACTCCCAGGTTGCTGTCGCGTTATTGGTTATCGATTAGCAGCAGAGGGGTTATTGATTATATCTGTTAGATCGGAGTGAGTGAGGGAATTCTCTCTCTCTTTCTCTCTCTCTTCTTTCTCTCTCTCTCTCCGCACTGCAGAAGAATGTTCAGAAACTCACGACACGATCCGTGACGCCGCTGTGAAGCGGGAAACCGGGAGCTCTTACCCATCCATAAACCACCGGGGGACACCATGGGCACGTTCGGTTCGGCCGCGGTCAGTTTGGAGGAGGAAGGAGGAGAGGAAGAGGAGAAGAAACGGCGAGAAGTTGAGCATCTCCCGCCACTTCTCGAGGACGAGGTGAGAGACATCCACTGATCGATTTGATTGATTGATTGATTGACAGTCTCTCTAAAAGGCAGTCTATAGAAATGTTGACATTATCATTACATAACTTGAGTTTTGTTGCTATTGTTAGCTAATTAATCACTATAGTAACCGTCTGTGTAATGTAAATGTCTCCTCAGTCTGGTAAACACTGTATAATTATGGTTCATAATTCCTGAATGAGCTGTTTGAGTTGATAATCTTCTGTATTTTTGGTGTTAAAACTCAGCATTATTCTTAAAGTACCAGTCTTTAGCTTGTGTGTTAGGCTGAATCACATATTTAACACACACACGTTCATGTTTGGATATCACAAAATTATGAATGCCACATTTGTACACACATCTGCAACATATATGTTAAAAACCGGCGTTTTCAAACATTAAAATATATTACAAACTATATTACATACAGGTTACATATCATTTAAAACAGAAATTACTACATGTGTTCATATAGATAGATGTATATAGATAGATATACAAAATCATTTATAAAATATATTTATAATGTAAATAATAGTTACAAGTTTATTAGTAATATACTTATATACCCAATATATTTATATATAGTTCAGTGTATTTTATGCATTTATTATAAATCTATTGAAAATATTGTATATAATACCACAGATTTTCTTTAGATTTTATTTAAATTGATCTTTATATATATATATATATATATGTGTGTGTGTGTGTGTGTGTGTGTGTGTGTGTGTGTGTGTGTCGTCCAATGTAGATGGCCAATAGACATCACATACCACAGATTTTCTTTAGATTTTATTTAAATTGATCTTTATATATATATATAAAGCAGAAACCCGCTCGCGAAAAATACACACTAAACACGTCCACACTAGTGTTTCACACTATCCACTTGTTAAGTGTGATGTCACGTGAAGCAGCTTCGTGAGGTCCAAGCGCTATATCAAACTGTATGGAGAGTCTCATTAAATGGTAATATTAACATTTACAAAGCGTTGTAATACTTTCAAAAATCAAGATCGCAATATATATATATATATATATATATATATATATATATATATATATCCATGCCTAATATCAGATGGCCAGAAAGTGGTCATTTTTTTTATAAATTGTTAAAATTCTGGTATTTTTAATGCAGCAAGTCCAGAGACTTTTTTGTACACCATGATATTATATCAAATTTAATGTGCGATGGGACTAAAAAGTGTCCATAAACTAACATTTTCTCAGTTCAAATGAGTAGCGGCTTAGATACGGAAACAGTATTCCACACATCACGACACATAACGAGTGGATACCGCTGAAAATGCACATCACAAAATGCACCCCCATCCACCCCCACTCCACCCCACCCTCTCCCTCTGCTTGCTGTTGGTTGCGCACCGTTTTTACCAACCAAGTTTGTGGATGCCATTGTAACAACACAGATCACTCTGCCTATTCATGCTTCATGCGTGAGTCCTGCGGGAAAAGTGATTGACCGGTGGTCATTTGTGCATGCCCGTGCACAGACCCTTACAGGGGCAGGTGCTCAACGCAATGTGTTGGTACATCGTGGGTCAATCGCAAAGTAAAGAGCGGATGGGCGGGTGGGGGATGATGGGGGGGGGGGTTTGCTGAGAGGGGCACCTCGGGTAGAGGGGAAGTGGCTCTAGCCACCGGGCCACCCCCCTGTGCACGGCCCTGCGTTAGAGTGTAACTTATCTTTATTTATTTATGATTCGGTTATAGGGAAAACAAAAGCCATGCTGGTCAGGTGGTTGAAATGGCAGGCTACATTTATACATGTATAACAGGTTCCGATTTGTTAAAAAAAGTTAGACAATTCTAAATATGTATGTCAATGCGGGGTCGTATCTCAATCCATAAAGGGATGGCAACAAGAGGCTTGGGTCATGTCGCCCGTAGACAATGAAGAGCTGGTCTCAGACCTGTAGAACTGACCCATCAAATGCAAATACGCATGCAAGAGACAATCTGTTTATAAAAACCTAAGGTTGTTTCTTCGTACTCTCAGCTGTCTTATCAAACTAGTTCAAAACGGGTATAAACAGCATTCAGACTGCTATATTCTTGAACAAAGAGGAAAATTGCCTTAAACTGAATATACACATATTAATAATAACATCGAGATCACTTTAGATACACTGTAAACGATTTCTTGTTAAATTAACAGTAAGTTACTGGCAACAATTATCCGGTAGCTGCTGTATTTCATAAAACAGTAACATTACTGTAATACTAATTACATTAGTATTACATTTACTGTAAAATGTAATACATCATTTTACTGTTGTTGATTTTTACTGTAACAACAATTACAGTAGTGGTGCACATACTGCAAAACTGAAAACAGTATTTTATTGTACATTTTTACCATGAAGAACTACGGTACTTTAATGTTACTTTCATCATTACTGTATAGTATTTTACAGTTATTAAATGTTATTTTATTTAATAGTGCTACTTTATAATGGGTAAAAAATTTTCAAAAATTGCACAAGTGTTATTTTAACTGTTCAAGACGTACAAGAAAAATAAAGAAACTGAAACTTTAACTTCACAATAAAGGTTTATTGTGTAAACCATGCTAAAACAGTAGCAATAATTCAATATAACAGAGCAACAGAACACTAATAAACAATTGATCATAAAAACCAGTCAACAATTAATGCATCAAAAATTATTACAATTTAAAAAAAAGGTGAGAATACTGCTACAAGACAGGAAATGATGAAGGCCAAATGATGTGGAAAGGGACAGTGAAAAAGGGCAGCAACATGATGATGATCCTGCAAAAATGACAAGCAAAATCAATCACTGAAGTAAAAACTAATCATCCCTCAAACCATTTAATTCATTCAGAAACGAAACACTGCACTGCTGTTTAAATATATATATATATATATATATATATATATATATATATATATATATATATATATATATATATTTTTTTTTTGATATATATATATATATATATATATATATATATATATCAGTTATATAAAACAGTTTTTAAATTGTTTTTGTTGGTGAAATACAGTTTGTTGTCAATTCACAATTACACTAACGTTAATGGGGAAAAGATCAGCGGGCATTGTTCTTGAAGATCGCTAGTCAGGTGTCCACACAGGTGTGTAAAAAATAAAGTCTCATCTTAACTTAATGTCCGACTCTGTATAGCTCGAATATCTGATTCTATGATCACACTACTAGTGCTTCCACGGATTTAAGAGGGGTGAACACAGTTCATTCTGACTTTAAAAGGCTACATATTTAAAATTAAATAAATAAAATAATCTAATTTAACGTGACTAATGTTAATTAAATACTTTTAGGCTTTTAACACGTATAAATCCACTTCTAACTTACAGACAAGATTGCGTTAGAGAACATGAAAGCTGTGGGTGATTTTTAAAAAAAATAATGCTAATGATAAGTTACTGATATATGGTCCGCATAAAACAAAGTAATCACTAAGCATTCATTTTTGGCAAAATCTGCAGAGAGGCTCAGCGACACGAGGAAATGTGTTAAAGTTGAATAGAGAACTACAGAGCAGTCTAGCCTACTTCATGAAATGTTTGTGGTAATATTCTGCTGTCAATTCATATTACTGTATTTCAATATGCAGCAGTGATGGCATGTCAGCGAGACAAATAAACATTTTATCGAGTCATTTCATACAATTTATTTATTTATTTTTTATACGAACACCTCTCCAGTGACATTTCCTCAAACTAAATCATCATAACGTTACTGTGCACAGCATCAGTAAAACGTTTAGAATATTTTAAATACTTAATTTTTTAAAACAGTCACTGCTGATTACAAACTAACATTAAAGCTAAGCTTACAGAAATCCTGTATGCATGACAATATAAAGATGTAAAAACTACAGACCAGTATCCCTGCTTCCATTCATGGCCAAGATTCTGGAGAAAGTAGTGTTCAATCAAGTCCTGGACTTTCTTACTCAAAACAATCTCATGGACAACAAGCAATCCGGCTTTAAGAAAGGCCACTCAACTGAGACTGCCCTGCTCTCGGTCGTGGAGGATCTCAGACTGGCTAAAGCAGACTCTAAATCATCAGTCCTCATTTTGCTGGACTTGTCAGCTGCTTTTGACACTGTCAACCACCAGATCCTGCTATCTAAGCTTGAGTCACTGGGCGTTGCGGGCACTGTTATACAATGGTTCAGATCTTACCTCTCTGACAGGTCATTCAGGGTGTCTTGGAGGGGAGAGGTGTCCAACCTACAGCATCTAAACACTGGGGTACCTCAAGGCTCTGTTCTTGGGCCACTTCTCTTCTCCATCTACACATCATCTCTAGGACCAGTCATCCAGAGACATGGATTCTCCTACCACTGCTATGCTGATGATACCCAGCTATACCTCTCTTTTCATCCTGATGATCCCTCGGTTCCAGCTCGTATCTCAGCCTGCCTGTTGGATATTTCACACTGGATGAAAGATCATCATCTTCAGCTGAACCTCGCAAAAACGGAAATGCTTGTAGTTTCTGCCAACCCGACTCTACACCATAACTTTTCAATCCAGATGGATGGGGCAACCATTACTGCATCCAAAATGGTGAAAAGCCTTGGAGTAACGATTGATGACCAACTAAACTTCTCTGACCACATTTCTAGAACTGCTCGATCGTGCAGATTTGCACTCTATAACATCAGAAAGATCCGACCCTTCTTATCTGAACATGCAGCTCAACTCCTTGTTCAAGCTCTTGTTCTCTCCAAACTGGATTACTGCAACTCTCTACTAGCTGGGCTTCCAGCTAACTCTATCAAGCCTCTTCAACTGCTCCAGAATGCAGCAGCACGAGTTGTCTTCAATGAACCTAAACGAGCACATGTCACTCCGCTGCTAGTCCGTTTGCACTGGCTGCCAGTTGCTGCTCGCATCAAATTCAAAACTCTGATGTTTGCCTACAAAGTGACTTCTGGCCTAGCACCTTCTTATCTGCACTCACTTCTGCAGATCTATGTGCCCTCCAGAAACTTGCGTTCTGTGAATGAACGTCGCCTCGTGGTTCCATCCCAAAGAGGGAAAAAATCACTTTCGCGAACGCTCACGCTCAATCTGCCCAGTTGGTGGAATGAACTCCCTAACTGCATCAGAACAGCAGAGTCACTCGCTATTTTCAAGAAACGACTAAAAACTCAACTATTTAGTCTCCACTTCACTTCCTAATCTGCAATTGCCTATTTGAATATCACACTAACTGTACAAAAAAAAAAAAAAAAAAAAAAAATTACTAACACTTCCCTTCTTAGACTTTACAGACCTGAAACTTGCCTTTAGTACTTATTCATTGTTGCTCTTAGTGGTGTAAATTGCTTCCTTGTCCTCATTTGTAAGTCGCTTTGGATAAAAGCGTCTGCTAAATGACTAAATGTAAAATGTAATGTAAATGTAGATGTATTACTCACTGATGTCGAAGCACTTCCAGGTCATCAGAGATGTAGACAGGACAGAATATGTGCTATCAAATGAGCTCTTGTGCAGCCTTTGTTGGACATCCAGGTAGTATGTTCACCCACACTGTAAGAAACAAAAACAGAAACAATTTATTAAAATGTGAGGGATAGTAAACATGTTTGGTCTACAGAGAGAAGAAAATGTTTACTTTAAGCATTGATCCTAATGAATCTATTTCTCAACTACATTTAACCTTATCACGGAAACAGCATTTTTTAACTTTTAGACCAGGGGTGCTCAACCTTGTTTGCTTTAAATTAGAATTAAAACAATAAATCTCTATGTCAAATAAAATACTTCAGATCTAAATAAAGTAGATGTTTTTACCTAAAGGTTCCTTCCCTCCAGTTAGTTTGGCTGCAAATCCCTCCACATCTGTGCTTTATTCGGTTCTTGTCTTAAGAGTAACTGGTGTCGCATTCCAGGTCCATCACAATCTGGGCTAGAAGGACAATATGACAAAAGACAAGACACATATAAATAAAAGTCTCAGAATAAAATATTTAAAGGAATAGTTTACTATTTTGCCACTATTTACTCCACGTGTTTTAAACTAGTTTGAATTTCTGTTAAACACTAAAGCAGATATTTTGAAGAATGTTAGTAACCAGTAACTATTGACATTCATATTTAAACCAAATTTCTTTAAAAAATATGAGTTTGTGTTCATCGGAACAAAATAAATATAGAACTATTTTGAAACAAGTGGAGGATGCCAAAGATGCTATTATTTTCATTTTTGGGTGAACTGTCCCTTCAATTCAAGTGTCAAGCAATAGTCATAAAAACTGATGTGTCGCTTGAGGAAAACTAGATCAAGTACCTTCTGTGAACAAGCAGAATCATTATGTCATTGTATTCAGTGATTCTCTTTTACATTTTCCCACTATGAAACGATAGCTTCAACATGCAATCCATGTTAAGACAAAAATGAATAGCATAAAATAACATATTGAACTAAACTTACAGTTTCCAGGCTGTTTGAAAAAAAAAAACACATATGCCCAGTAAAATTGCTAATAAACACAAAGACAACAGTTATAGAAAAAAATGTTTGTCTAATATTTACTCAGCACTTGGTAGGCAAATAGCATAGCCTTGGCTGTTTTAACACCAGATTTTTTTATCTTAGGAACTGCTGGAAGAAGAAAAAGAGGTTGTACATGAAACTCCTCACAACAAATCTGTGAACAACTTAACATTTACAAATCTAATCAAAATGAGGAAGACATCAACATTACCTTGAATAATCAAGTGAGGAGTGATTGGTAGCATCAGTTCTTCAACATCAATTACTGTAGCTGAAAAACAGATAAATATAATAAGAGTAAAATAAGACGTAGCATTAATTAATCTAAATCTATAGTACAACCATACCAATCTGTATGGGGTTAAAATACATTTGTACACAAATCATTCCCTTACCCCATCAATTTCTCTTAGAATAGGATGGATATTTATATATATATATATATATATATATATATATATATATATATATATGTATAAATATATATATATATATATATATATATATATATATATATATATATATATATATATATATATATAGATAGTGATAATGACTTTGGCTTATATCTGTGTACTCACCTCACCTCAGGTACACCTGAACACCAAAAATTAAATGTACAATTAATGACACACTATACATCAAGCTCATTAACATTATTGAGAAATAGACAATTAATATGTATTTTGTTAATATTAACTTTAGCTTAAAATAATTCAACTGCATTTAATTTTCAGCTCCATTTAATAAAACAGTTAAGACTCATTTCATTATGAGTTTAGTTTAAATAACTAACTTAACGTTACAGTTGAAAAATTTTACCATAATGATAGCTTAGTCATAATGACTATGTGAAGACCAGAGCTTACCTTAACGGTAAACGTTTAACTTTTCATGGTGACTTTGCCTTCATCTCAGTGTTGTGCTGAAATAGAGAATTCATAATTGCAGTTACAATAAGTTAAAGTTATGTTTTTCAGGTAACTTAACGTATGGTCAAAAACTCACTCAAGATAAACTCACTGTATCTAATACCTCGCAAACACTACAATGACCGCCTGGCGTCTGTTATTTCTTGTTTAAAATACCATTTGTTAACGGACAGCGTGACAAAACATAAGAACCTAACGTTACAACTAATGTCACTTGGTTAATTCTTTTAAATTACACACTCAATACACAGAAATATATACAAAACAATCCTTCAACGGCCAGAATTTGACTTTAAAACACTTACCGAGGATGAATTCGCTGGATGAAAGACGACAGGTGAATTTCAAATTAGGACAGCCGTTGCCTGCAGGTCGAGTCGTGTCCGTTCGGTTCTATGAATCGGCTCCTTAGTGAACAGTAAAGATTTGAATCCGCCTAAAACCGATTCCTTTTTGTATATGATTCATTACTATTACGTTATACTGCATGGCCACACGCATTTATACACTAATTGCATATTGCTGAATGTGCTTGTGAACACGTGTGATCAAATAATTCCCGAGCAAACGGTTCAATACGATTCAGAGTCGCTCGAGTGCTGAACCGAACCAGTGCAAACGTGATATTGATTACAATATAGTAACATTGTTTTTTATTCACTTTACCAGCGAAATTATTACATATATCTGACCTTGACAATAAAAATAAAGTTCGTTTGAAGTGTTTTGAGAATTAATATTTTTTTTCTCCCAGAATTCATTTCACATCAACAAGCAAATGGTAATGGCGGATGAGAAAGCCCAGCTAATATTATAAATATTGCGTTTAATATGTCACGAAATTAAATTTTAACAGTGTTTCATGCGAGAATGTAGTTCTTACAAACTCAAATCTGTGGCTTATTTATAGATATCATGTGTAAATTTTAAGCGTGCTTTGCCGATAGCGGAGATTCTGACCTCCAGGGTGTCCATCATCACTCATGTATCCGGCGAAACGAGGTTATAATCGGCTAGACATGTGAGACTTGCCCCGGTCTTAGATGGCTCTATAATGAATGTGTTATGAAATTTAGTTTTAACCGTTTTTCATGCGGGAATGTAGTTGTTTTAAACTCAAGTCTGTGGTTTATTTATAGAGATGGTGCGTATTTTAAAATATTGTTTTGAAAATGCAGAGATGTGACCTCCATGGTGACGGGTGCCTAATCCTCATGAATCCGTCTAAAGCAGGCTGGTCATTCTGACATTTAAGCTGACTTTGGTTTCATGAATCAATTACTTTTGTTCCAGTTTACGTTTTGGTTAAGCACAAAGTTATGTTGATTAAAAATGATTTAATATTTTCATGTTAACCTTATAAAATTAAGGTGCAGTACACCCAAAAATGGAAAACCAGGGGACAGTTTAATGCACTGAACAGTCTGAAGAAACTGGTTAGTTTATTTTTCTTCACAAAATACTTAGTCAAAAAATAAAATAAACATAATAATAATAATATAAAGTGTGTGTAGAGTTTTTCATGGTCATTTGCAGTACTGTATTTAGATGCACAGTAACTGATTTTTTCCCCAAATTCATTGTAAAATCTGCAGTAGCATACTGTTAATCATGTTCACAGTATGGAAATGTTGAAAATACATTATCATGCTGTGAAAACAGCAATATATACAGTAACACACTGTGCACAGCTTATACAGTAAACAACTGTTGAGAAATGCAGTATAATACCGTGAAAACAACAGAAATCGTTTACAGTGTAGTATTAACACATTATTATGCAAAGAGCAATACAGCTGTTTTCAATCATCCCGTCCTTCAGTTCCACTCGAGGTCTCCATGACCTCTGACCTAGTTTGGTGGCTTCTGAAAATAGTTATAAAGAGACAGGCAAATGCACTGAACATTCTTTTATTACGCAATGTGTTAACTTTATTTATTATTCAAATAATCATATTAATAAAACAATGAGAAAAAGGATAAATGTTGATCCCTGCTGGGACGGATCGGAAGGCAGAAATCTGAATCCATCAATATATATATATTTATTTGTGTGTTATTTTGTATCCATAATCATTAATCAATGTATTGACTATTAAAAATCATGTATTATCATAATTGCTCTGTTAAAATAGTTGGGTTAAAAATGCCCCAGCATATAACCCAACTATAGGTTATTATAGCACCTTCCCAACTATGGGTTATTTTAACCCAATGCATCAGGTTATTTTGATTAAATGTTATTTTTTCCATTCTGGTATTACTATTGCTACTATTACTAGTATTCATTTTATAATTATGGCTGGGTAAATAAAAAAAACATACAGTATTTAAAAATATTAAAAATGCTTCATTTCCATTACATTTTAGTTCACTTTTGTTAAAATCAAGAATCATAAACAATGAAGAAACAGAACAAAGTGCAGACAGTTATAAACTGTGCAAGCAGAAAATCATGTGTTGATGGAGCAGAATATGGAGCTCTGTGTGTTTATCAGTGTCCAATACATTTAACCACATCCAAACGCTTCTAAAAGATAGTCTTGGATGGTGAAATGAATATAAAAACACGACACGGATAGGTAATTTGATAAAAAAAAAAAAAAAAACATATTACTGCGTTAGAGCTTAAATAAACTTTATAATGCAAAAACAAAATTATGCATGCATAATAAATAATAAAATATTCAAATAATCAGAACATTTTAACCCAACTGGTTGAGTTATTAAATAAATAACATAATAAAGGTTAAAAATAGCTCAACAAAGCAGCAAATATATTTAACTCAACTGGTTGAGTTACTAAATAAATACGATAGTAAAGGTTCAAAATAACCCAACAAAGCAGCAAATATGTTTAACTCAACTGGTTGAGTTACTAAATAAATACGATAATAAAGGTTCAAAATAACCCAACAAAGCAGCAAATATGTTTAACTCAACCATTGGGTTAAATAAATAACTCAACGTTTTTTAGAGTGTGGGTTAAGTTTTTTCTATTTAATTTAAATGCCCCATTTGGTAACACTTTATAATAACTACACACTATAAATCATTTATTAAGCATTAACAAAACTGCATGAAGTTGAGTTAAGAAAGCATTTATTAACATATATAGTAACCATTAATATATGCCTGAATAATAAGACATATAAATGTTGATTTCAATAGTTTATTAATCATTTACTAACTCATTCTGAATGATCCTAAAAACCCTCAACTACTCTTAAATGCAAACAGTTTGTAAATAATTTGATACTTAATTTAGTAATGAAAAATAAATCATTAACTAAGTATGAAAATACAATCATTAAACGTGCTTATAAGTCAAGAATAGAGCATTTGTAGCTGCAGTTATAAACTGCTTACTAACACTTATTAATGTAGAGGTAATGCTTAACAGATGATGAATTCACTATTTGCTAATGCTTAGTAAACGATTTATAGTGTGTAGTTATTATAACGTGTTACCCCACATTTTAACCCAACAGCTGGGTTTGTGCATATTTGACCCAGAACAACCAGCATTTTTTTACATGCAAAATTATTAATATCAATAGTATAAATCGTTGTTAATTATATTGATTATAATAATAATGTAAAATGTAATGTTTTAAAATTTAAAGTAAAAACAAATAAATTCAATTGAAAGTAATTTTGATGTTTGTCATTTTTAAATTCTATTTTAAATAATGTCATCATATATAAATGTGATAAAAACTTCACAAATTAGTCTAATTTGGAATATGATTATTGCAAAAAAGAGAAATAATAGAGGACATAAATCCAACACACTACTGCAGGGGTGCTCAGTCCTGTTCCTGGAGATCTACCTTCCTGTACAGTTTAGCTCCTACCCTGATCAAACCCACCTGAACCAATTAATTAGGACCTGAAATCCACTTGATAATTACAGACAGGTGTGTTTGATAAGGGTTGCAACTGAAATCTGCAGGAAGGTAGATCTCCAGGAACAGGATTGGCCACCCCTGCACTAGTGCGTATGTGTTTAATTATCTGGGCTTCCTGACTGACCTGTGAACAGCGGTAAGGTTTTGCTCTTCTGTGCTCTGAACTTTCTGTATGTAGGACAGAATATATGTGAGTGTGTGTGTGTGAGGTGAAGGAGAAAGTCTCTCTTCTCATGGGAGATCGTCTATTTACGGGCTCATGGTCTTACAGCTGCGTGAGACGGCAACTTTATGCCCTATAAATGCATTATTATTCCGCTCCGGCGACACTTTCATTCTCTCCTGATGAATAAACATGTTCGGCTGTTTTCAGTTCATTCGACGACGACACGGTTGAGCATTAGCTTTTCCCTTTAGTTTTGCGAACAAGACACAACATAACAAACACAACAGTCCTATCAATTATGTACACCACAGACACTGTGCATGCTGGGAAGAGCCAGCGTAGAAATATAGACTCTTAGTTACTACGTTTGAAGCTGCAATTTATATACTACGTGTAGTACATAGTGTATGTACGGTGCATCCGGAAAGTGTTGATAGCACTTAACACTTTCCACTCTATTATATGTTGAAGCCTCCTTCCAAAATGGATTAAATTGATTGATTTCCTCAACATTCTACACACAATCCCCCATAATGATAATGTGAAGAAAGAGTTTTTGAGATTGTTGCAGATTTATTACAAATAAAAAAGCTGTAAAATCACATGTACATCAATATTTATAGCCTTTGCTCAGTACTTTGTTGATGCACCTTTGGCAGTCTTTGTGAATATGATGCCACAAGCTCTGCACACCTGTCTTTGGGAATTTCTGCCCGTTCCTCTTTGCAGAACCTCTCAAGCTCTATCAGGTTGGATGGGAAGCGACGGTGTACAGCCATTTTCAGATCTCTCCAGAGATGTTTAATAGGATTTAGCTCAGGGCTCTGGCTGGGCCACTCAAGGACATTCACCGAGTTGTTGTTGTGCCACTCCATTAATATTTTTGCGGTGTGCTTTGGGTCATCTAAAAGATGAAGCTCTGGGTCCAGTCTGAGGTGGAGAGCACTCTTGTGCAGCTCTTCATTCAGGATGTCTCTGTGCATTGCTGCATTCATCTTTCCCTCTATCCTGACTAGTCTTCCAGTTCCTGCTGCTGAAACACATCCCCACAGCATGATGCCAACACCACCATGCTTCACTGTAGGGATGCTGTTAGCCTGCTGATGAGCGCTGCCTGCTTTTCTCCAAACGTAACGCCTGGCGTTCACTCCAAACAGTTCAGTTTGAGTCTCCTCAGAGCAGAGAGTTTAGTTTCTGATGCTCTGAGAGTCCTTCAGATGGCAAACTCCAGGTGGGGAGTGTCTTCCGTCTGGCCGCTCTACCATACAGGCCTGATTGGTGGATTGCTGCACAGATGGTTGTCCTTCTGTAAGTTTCTCCTCTCTCCACAGAAGAATGCTGGAGCTCAGATAGAGTGACTATTGGGTTTTTATTAAGCTGAAAAGAAAATGAATGAATATATAAATATATATACAGTTGAATTCAGAATTATTCACCCCCTTGTTTAATTTTTTCCCCCAATTTCTGTTTAACGGATGGAAGATTGTTTTCAACACGTTTCTAATCATAATAATTTTAATAATTTATTTCTTGTAACTGATTTATTTTATTTTTGTCATGAAGACAGTAAATAATATTAGACTAGATATTCTTCAAGACACTTCTATACAGCTTAAAGTGACATTTAAAGGCTTCACTAGGGTAATTAGGGTAACTAGGCAGGTTAGGGTAATCAGGCAAGTTATTGTATAACGATGGTTTGTTTCTGTAGACTATCAAAAAAAAAATTAGCTTAAAGGGGCTAATAATATTGTCCCTAAAATGGTGTTTAAAAAATAATAACTACTTTTATTCAAGTCAAAATAAAACAAATAAGACTTTCTCATGAAAAAAAAAATATTTTCAGACATGCTGTGAACATTTCCTTGCTCTGTCAAACATCATTTGGGAAATATTTAATAAAGAAAAAAAAATTCAAAGGGGGGCGAATAATCCTGACTTCAACTATATATATATATATATATAAAACAATCTAAAATAACATCTAAAAATCACTGGAGTGAAAGAGAGGGGAAGTTTGGAGACAGAAAGATTCCAATGGCTGCTTCTGCTCATAAGTCAAGAATAAGCTCAATTCTCTCATCTATAACCCAGTTGTAAAGGAAAACACACAGTAAACACACCGCTGTCCTGCACATCTGCCAGACACACACTCCTCTGAGCATGATGATTATTCTGACATCATGGTGGAATTTATTACAGCTACAATCCGCCTTCTGTAATGTGTGAAATATTCAGCTGGAGTGAAGAGATCCCCGTGGAGACTCTGACTTTCACACTGTACAAGTCTTTTTCTGCAGTACAGTGCTGTGGAGAAGTCCCCTTTACTGGTTTCTTATTTTGCTGCATGTTTGTCCCACTTTAATGTTTCCGATCATCCACCATATTCACATATGAGTCAAAGATAACAGCAGAAAACATGTCATGCAGCTTTCAAATCAAGCATTTTATTATTGAGGACAAACTAAATACAAAACTACACAGCCCTGTGGGAAAAGCCTAGACAGTGCATGTGTGTGTGGATCTGTGTGTGTATCTTCTTCTCAGTGTGTGTGTGTGTGTGTGTGTGTGTATCTGTATCTGTATGTATCCTTTTCTCAGTGCATGTGTGTGTGTGTATCTGTGTGTGTCTGCTCCTCAGTGCATGTGTGTGTCTGATCAGTGTGTATATCTTCTCAGTGCATGTGTGTGTGTTTGTGTGTGTGTGTTTGTGTATGTTTGTTTGTTTGTCTGAGTGTGTGTGTCCGCAGTGCACATGTGTGTCTAATTAGTGTGTGCATCTTCTTCTCTGTGCATGTGTGTGTGTATGTCTGATCAGTGTGTATATCTTCTCAGTGCATGTGCGTGTGTTTGTGTGTGTGTTTGTGTGTGTGTGTGTGTGTGTGTGTGTGTGTGTGTGTGTGTGTGTGTGTGTGGATGTTTGTTTGTTTGTCTGAGTGTGTGTCTCCGCAGTGCATGTGTGTGTGTGTCTAATCAGTGTGTGCATTTTCTTCTTTGTGCGTGTGTGTGTGTGTGTCTGATCAGTGTGTCTATCTTTTTCTCAGTGTTTGTGTGTGTGTGATCAGTGTGTTTCTCCTCCTTAGTATGTGTGTGTGTGTGTGATCAGTGTGTGTATCTTCTCAGTATGTGTGTGTGTTCAATCAGTGTGTGTAACTTTTTCTCAGTGTATGTGTGTGTGTGTGTGTGTGTGTTAGTGAGTGTGTGTGTGTGTGTTTGTGTCTGACCTGTGTATCTTTTTTAGTGTGTGTGTGTAATCAGTGTGTGCCTCCTCAGTGGGTGTGTGTGTCTGATCATTGTGTTTCTCCTCCTTAGTAAGTGTGTGTGTGTGTGTGTGTATGTGTGATCAGTTTGTGCTTCCTCAGTGCGTGCGTGTGTGTGTGTGTCTGATCAGTGTATGTATTTTCTTTGTGTGTGTGTGTGTCTTATCAGTGGATCCTTTTAGTGTGTGTGTGTGATCAGTGTGTGTAATCAGTTTGTGCTTCCTCAGTGGGTGTGTGTGTGATCAGTGTGTTTCTCCTCCTTAGTATGTGTGTGTGTGTTTGTATGTGATCACTTTGTGCTTTTTCAGTGTGTGTTGGTGTCTGATCAGTGTGTTTCTCCTCAGTGTGTGTGTGTGTGGGTGTGTTATCAGTGTACCTTTTTAGTGTGTGATCAGTGTGTGTAATCAGTTTGTGCTTCATCGGTCGGTGTGTGTGTGTCTGATCAGTGTGTTTCTCCTCCTTAGTGCATGTGAGTGTGTTTCTGATGAGTGTCTATGTTTCTGATCAGTATTTGTGTGTGTGTGTGTGCTCCTCAGGAGAACGTGTCTCTGGCGGATGTGCTGTGTCTGCGGGACGCCGGTCTGTCGGAGCAGGAGTTGTGGTCGGTGTGTGTGGAGTGTGTGTGTTCTCTCCAGAGCATCAGCTTCTCTCCGCTCTTTCAGTCTCTGTGTGTGACGCCGGACACACTGGCCTTCAACGCGCACGGAAATGTGTGTTTCATGGAGCAGCTCAACGGTGAGTCAGGAGTGTGTGTGTGTGTGTGTGTGTGTGTGTGTGTGTGTGTGTGTGTGTGTGTGTGTGTGTGTGTGTGTGTGTGTGTGTGTGTGTGTGTGTGTGTGTGTGTGTATGTGTGAGTGAGTGAGTGAGTGAGTGAGTGGTTGCGTGCGTGCGTGCGTGTGTGTGTACTGATGACAGTCTGAGAGTAGCTGTGTGTTTACATTCAGATATGTGAAACAGATTTATGCACAAAACTGGAATAAGGCATAAAACATTAGTGGATAAAGCAGCATTTCCAGCCAATGAGAAACAGAAGAGAACAAAAACATCACTTCCTGATACACTACCGGACAAAAGTCTTGTGTTGGATCTCAGTTGTAAGAGCAGCAAATAATAACTTGATAGTTGATCATGTGTAAAAGTGTCAGAAGGTGGATTTCTCTGCTGAATCGTCTGTAGATCTGCATCCCAATCATCACCAATACTGCAGAAGACCTACTGGAACCAGCATGGACCAATATTGTCATAGAAATCAGTCAAGTTTGGTGAAGGAGAAATCATGGTTTGGGGTTCATTCAGTATGGAGAGATCTGCAGAGTGGATGATCAACATCAACAGCCTGAGGTATCAAGACATCTGTGCTGCCCATTACATTACAAACCACAGGAGAGGGACAATTATCCAGCAGGATAGCGCTCCTGCTCATACTTCAGCCTCCACATCAAAACTCCTGAAAGCAGAGAGTGCTCCAGGATTGGCCAGCCCAGTCACCAGACATGAACATTATTGAGCATGTCTGGGGTGAGATGAAGGAGGAGGTGTTGAAGATGACATGATGAACTCTGGGATCCTGCTGAAGGCTTTCTTCTTCATTCCAGATGACTTTATTAATCAGTGGTTTGAGTCAGTGCAGAGATGTATGGATGCAGTCCTCCAAGCTCATGATGGAGTCAGACACAATATTCATTCTGTCTCCACTGCAGCAGGACTTTATATTCTATACTGGACATTATTTCTGTTCAGTGATGACACTTTAGTCCAGGGGTGTCCAAACTTTTTGGGCCGAGGGCCAGATGCAAAAAAAAAAAAAACGTCCCGGGCTAAATTTTACATACATCACACAGACACGCATATATATATATATATATATATATATATATATATATATATATATATATATAATATATATATATATATATATATATATATATATATATATATATATATATATATATATATATATATATATATATATATATATATTATACCTCATAACTAGCCAGTGTAGAATTTTCATGCACTTTATTAGCACAAAAAAACTGCTGTTGTTGAGCTGATAGGGCAGCTGCTAATTGTTTTACTTTTTGATCTCGTTCGGCACCAGTGTAAGAGCTGAAGGCCTGATGTTTTGTTTCATAATGTATTTTAATATTAAATTTCTTCATTACTTCAACTGACTGCTGGCAAATTAAGCTGATACATTTCCCGCTGACCTCTGTGAAGAAATATTCTTTTCCCCAACGTGACTGAAATTTCCTGCACTCACTGTTGATTTTTCTTTTTCTTGGTTTCGCCATGGCTTGCCAAAATGTGAATCAAAATGTTATCAATTATGTTTCCTTCAGTTTTTTTTTTTTGGTTCGTTTTGCATCATTACAAGAACTGCTGCCTAATTGAAGGCATGTAATAGCGACACCCGGTGGTTATTTATTGAATTACGTTCATTTTTGTATAGCGGGCCAGATTCTATTAATATTTATCAAAAGCCTCGCAGGCCGCCACAAAACTGATTGCGGGCCGCAGATGGCCTGCGGGCCGTAGTTTGGACACCCCTGCTTTAGTCTAAGCAGAGTCAGACCTTACTGTCCTAATGAAGTCATTAAAAATCAAGACATGATCATATTTTATTGTGCTCAAATAAGCAAAATCTAGAGGCCTTTGCCACTTCTGACACCAAATCTTCAACTAGAAGTCCAGTTAGTATTTGCTGTTCCTAAATCTTGATTGACTGGCTGATTCTCCACTGTGGTGTTTGTTGTTCTCTAATAAATGAGCTGCATCTCAGAAGACGAAGATGAAGCTCAATGAGTGCGGTGGCTTTTGGAAGTGTGAGATGCTCTTTGGGAGCACAGACAGACGCTCAAGACAGTTCTGGAGGGATTAATAAGAATAATAATAATAATACTGAAGCACTGTGATGACGTACTGACGGCTGAGGTTTTTTACAATCAGCAAAACAACACTTCAGATATTTTGCATTGTAATGCCTCATTCACACTAGCCATGACTTTGTAGCTGTCTGTCGCTCTGTGTGGTGACCTGCTGTAAACTCAGGTCTGAGCGAGCTGAGAAAGGATCACATGAGCTCAACTGGTGCTCCTATTAGCTGTCGCTCAAGAAAGTCTCTCTTCATTTGCATAAAATTGAAGGATTCTCAGGGCGAGGCAGTGGCGCAGTAGGTAGTGCTGTCGCCTCACAGCAGGAAGGTCGCTGGGTCGCTGGTTTGAGCCTTGGCTCAGTTTCTGTGTGGAGTTTGCATGTTCTCCCTGCGTTCTTGTGGGTTTCCTCCGGGTGCTCCGGTTTCCCCCACAGTCCAAACACATGCGGTACAGGTGAATTGGGTAGGCTAAATTGTCCGTAGTGTATGAGTGTGTGTTTGTGTGAATGTGTGTGTGGATGTTTCCCAGAGATGGGTTGCGGCTGGAAGGGCATGCACTGCGTAAAAACTGAATAAGTTGGCGGTTCATTCTGCTGTGGTGACCCCGGATTAATAAAGGGACTAAGCCGACAAGAAAATGAATGAATGAAGGATTCTCAACTTTGTTTCGTCACTCGCCACGCCCACCTGGTTAGCCAATCACAACAGTCAGACGCATTTACGTCCGCGCGGTTTGTGAGAATAAAAACTTTGAATATTTTTCCAGACACATTTAGCTGCTAGAAGTTAGTCAGATCACGTTTATATGTTCTTCTTAATGCCAAATGTGTAAATAATCATCGATGAGATGCTTATGATAAGCCGTTGTTTGTTTACCTTCAAGCTTTGCGTGCGCCTGTGAGCGCCTGCACACGCACATATTATGAACATCTCGACATGCGAAAGTGATCCTGCGAAAGTTGTTCACAATATTGATCATCCACAGAGTTTGTAATTTAGTCAAATGTTTACAAACACAAGCGCAGCCGTTTAAAGCTCATATGTGGTGAATGATGTCAGAATTTACCGGTATTTTGGAATGGATGTGTGAATGCCCTTTTCCGGAAAAATTCCGTAACGTCCTCGCCTGTGTGAACAGCGCTTTTTTCAATATACCGGTAAAGTCTTTCCGGAAATTTTCCGGATATTTACCGGTATCACTGTGTGAAAGGGGCTACTGTCGCTCGCGTAAACAGAGGTTGCCGGAAGTCGCTCACTCACGATGATTAGCTCATGATTTATACATAGCTTGTTTGGCATGCTGTCCCGGGAGTGAGCCCTGAGCTCAAGGGATCCTTTCTAATTTTTATGCACATTTTCAAAATATTTGTGCATCTTGGCATTTCTTTAAGCAATTTTTTTATGTGATATTGAAAATAGGTGGATGGAAACATTGCTGCTGAGTGAGTGCATCCGTTGGGGATGTTACACTCTAGAAATCCTGAGTTGTTTTAACCTAACATTGGGTCAAGTATGGACATACAGGTGAAGTCAGAATTATTTGCCCTCCTGTTAAATTTGAATTCTTTTACATTTTTCCCCTAATTCCTGTTTAACGAAGTGACGATTTTTTCAACACATTTCTAAACATAGTAGTTTAATAACTCATTTCTTTTATCGTTGTCATGATGACAGTTTTGTTTTTTTAAGATACTAATGTGCAGCTTCACATTTAAAGGCTTAATCAGGGTAATTAGGCGAGTCATTTCATAACAACGGTTTGTTCTGCAGACAATCCAAACAAACCATTGCATAAGGGCCCTCAGCTGTAAAAACATTTTAAGCATTTTAATTTCAATTATTAAATTGATGATTTGATTATTCATTTTATTTCTAACTGGCACTCTTTTATAGCAAAGCACCAATATGCCATCACACAATCCCGTCTGTGTGTTTTCACTAGCTCTATAAATCTGTGCAATCAAAGAAATGCATTGCAGGATAAAGTGTGGAAGGTTTATGAGCGTGCAAATGAAGACGCTTTTCTGAAGGTGTTTCTGTGAGCGTGTCTAAATATACCAGTGAGTTCCTGAGGAGTTTCTGGAGGATCTGACACATCCAGCAGGAGAAAGCCTGGCCTATTTAACAGAGCCAGTGTGAATGTGGCCTAGATAGACGAATCCTCTGTGGACTCACACACACACACACACACACACACACACACACACTTACTCACAGAGACTATATTGATGAACAGAAGATAATTCAACTAGACATGGGACGATAACCGGTTTCAAGGTTTACTGCGGTTTGGAAACGTCAAGGTTTTAAAACCCCTACAATTTTCTGTTATACTGTTCATATGGCATACTGAGGGGGAAATAAGTACCAAACACGTCACTATTTTTCTCTGAAAGCGTATTTCTAAAGGTGCTGCTGACTTGAAATTTTCTCTGGATGTTGGTAGCAATTAAAGTAATTCATATATGCAAAGAAAACAAATCTAATGAGTTTATAAAGAAAGTTCTGTGTAATGAAATGATGCAGGGAAACAGTATTGAACACATGAAGAAAGGGAGGTGTGGTGAAAGCCCAGACAGCAGCTGAAATCTCTCAGTAGTTCTTCAGCAACCGTCTGCCCTTCCTCAGTGCAAATGAATATCAGCTGCTTCAGTCCAGCATTTACATCAGCAGGAGGATGAAGATGAAATCAACTTGAACGTTTCAGCAAGACAATGATGTGAAGAAACAAAAATCACTCAAATTTGATTGTGTTTGTGAAATTTTGTGTTTTGCTCTTTATTTCAGACGATCCTGAAGGCTGCTTTATTCCTCCAGAGTTTGAGAAAACTGGAAGCACAATCGAGGTGAGTCGCTCTGAATGATATAGAGGTATAGAGTAACACAAAGGCATTCATAATAACACACAACAGCGCCAACTTATCCAGCAAGTTTTTACGCAGTGGATGCCCTTCCAGCCGCAACCCATCTCTGGGAAACATCGACACACACATTCACACACACACTCATACACTACGGATAATTTAACCTACCCAATTCACCTGTACCGCATGTCTTTGGACTGTGGGGGAAACCAGAGCACCCGGAGGAAACCCACGCGAATGCAGGGAGAACATGCAAACTCCACACAGAAACGCCAACTGAACCGAGGCTCGAACTAGCGACCTTCTTACTGTGAGGCGACAGCACTACCTACTGCACGACTGCTTCGCCTACAAAAATAATGTTTTATTAAACTTAACAATTAAAATTAGTGCTTTATAATTATAATGATAATAATAATAATAAATTATTAATATATTATTATTAATACAACTAATAATAACATTATTACTATTATTATTCGTTCTCTCATTTTATTTTCAACTTAGTCACTGTATTAATCAGGGGTCGCCACAGCGAAGTGAACCGCCAACTTTTCCAGCATATGTTTTACGCAGCGGATGCCCTTCCAGCTGCAACTCAGCACTGGGAAACACCATTACACCCTTGCATTCACACACATACACTACGGCCAGTTAAGTTGATCAATTCCCCTATAGCGCATGTGTTTGGACTGAGGCGAAAGCCGAAGCACCCGGAGGAAACCCACACCAACACGGGGAGAACATGCAAACAAAATGCCAACTGACCCAGCCGAGGCTCGAACCAGCGACCTTTTTGCTGTGAGGCGACATCACTACCCACTGTGCTGCCCCTTCTCATTATTATTATTATTATATACAATAATATTAATCATTATAAATAATAATAAACTTAACATTAAAATCAAAGGCGGCATCCATTAATGTTGTTGATGAAATATTAAAAAAATATATAAATACCTCAAGAAATCAATTTATTGCAATTTATTTAAAGGACTTAATTAACTGGAACTGACTTGGGGAAAAATAAGGAGTCAGCGCAAAAACTGTAATATTGTCTATGCCCAAACTAGGGCTCGCGGGCCAAAGTTGACCCATTATAACCTTTGATTTGGTCCGACATCCCATCTGAGAATAATGGATGAATCTAATGTAACCCTTTGTTTGTTTGTTTTATTGTTAAAAGCTAACTGAAATTAAATGTTTCAATTGAATGGTGTAAATGTTTAAATGTACATGCTGTCACCTGACAATGCAAAGACTTTGGTGGTCAGAGGCAGATTCTGCTTGACTAGTGTAGTAAGCGTTGACCTTCACTCTGTTATAAATGTGATTATGTTTTTTATTGCTGTAAGTTATTATTTTTACTGCATTAGGTAAAACAATTTAAAGTAATACTTTATATATATATTTTTAAATATTAGGAAATAAATTAGGAAATTACCCATGGCAAATTTTATGTAAAATAGTTTGGTAGATTTACCTTTGGCCCATGGCTCTCAATGATGTTTGCTATTTGGTTCTTAATACAAAAAAGTTTGGGCACCCCTGATCTAAATGATACAGTAACATTACTGTTTATTCAGACCTTAATGGCTACAAATCAATGTAGCGCTGTTTTACACGGTCAGAATCAATGTTTTCTGAGATCCTTGGTGGAAAGACCTTTCAAACTGAATCCATAAATACATGAATACATGCATTACATTAGTGCTTAATTCACTGTCCTAAACGTTGAATATGGAAAAGCAGAAGCCAGAATGACTGTAGGCGGTTTGCGTTTGTGAAGTGAAAACTGGTTATGTAAGGATGGTTGTGGTGGGAAAGAACAAGCTTATTTTAAACACAGTGTCGCTAAAATCGATCATTTCTGAAACTCTGAAGATCAGATTAATATTAATGTACACTAACCGGCCACTTTATTAGGTACACCTGCCAATAAAAGAGAAAATATCCAGTGACCGGCCGTTCTGTGGAGTTGTTGAGGCCAGAGGTCAGAGGAGAATGGCCAGACTGGTTCCAGCTGATAGAAAGGCGACAGTAACTCAAATAAGCACTCGTTACAACCGAGCTCTGCAGAAGAGCATCTCTGAACACACAACACGTCCAACCTTGAGGCGGATGGGCTACAGCAGCAGAAGAGCACACCGGGTGCCGCTCCTGTCAGCTAAGAACAGGAAACTGAGGCTACAATTCACACAGACTCACCAAAACTGGACAATAGAAGATTGGAGAAACGTTGCTGCTCTGATGAGTCTCCATTTCTGCTGACACATTCGGATGCTTGGCTTAGAATTTTGTGTTAACACCATGAAAGCATGGATCATCCTGCCTTGTATCAGCGGTTCAGGCTGGTGGTGGTGGTGTAATGGTGTGGGGGAGATTTTCTTGCCACACTTTGATTTAATTGAGCACCTTTGGGATGTGAAGGAACGGGCGGGCGATTGGCATCATGGGTGTGCAGCCGACAAATCTGCAGCAACTGCGTGATGCTATCATGTCAACATGGAGGAATATTTCCAGTAGCTTGTTAAATCTACGCCACAAAGGATTAAGGCAGTTCTGAAGGCAAAAGGGGCATTCAACTAGATACTAGTGAGGTGTACCTAATAAAGTGGCCAGTGAGTATATATACATTAATGTTATAGATTAATGTTATGTCTGTATATATATATGAGTTTCCACTAAAACAGCTGATATATGAGAAGATATTAGTCTGAAAGAAGGCCATTTTCCATGCATCTTTATAACATACAGTAATTTGAATGATATTGTAATGATTTTATTTTTATACCTTCAATACACTTTTTTTTTTAAACAATTGCTTGTTGTTGCAATTTTAACTTATAAAATTGTATAATGAACATGCCAATAAAGCATTGCCATTTTATAAATAAGTATTTTTATATTTATTAATTTAATATTTTTTGCATGTTTACATATAAATAAAAACAGAACATGATTTAGATGCTCATCCAATGTTTGTGGTGTTTTCCAGCCAGTCAGATTACAGTGTGCAGATGCTGACGTGTGTGCGTGCGATGTTTCAGGGTCACGTGTTCTCTCTGGGCTCCACCCTGTCTGCAGCGCTGGATTATGTGACAGATGTGGATCTGCAGCTGGAGCTCAGTGAGGAGAGCAGAGCTTTACTGAGGCAGATGCAGAAAGACACACCTGAGGAGAGACCCACACTACAGGTACACAAACACTGCTCTTTTACTCACCTTTACACTGTAACAACGTCAAAGAGACATGCGCACACATTTCAGGATCATTTCAGACATGCAGAAGTGGACAGTAATGGAGTACTTTTAAAAGGGGCGTTCAACTAGACACTAGTGAGGTGTACCTAATAAAGTGGCCAGTGAGTATATATACACATTTTACTTCACTGTTCAATTCAATTCCTCTTTCACTGTACATTGAGAGATGCCAGCTGAGGTGGCTTGGGCATGCCTCCTCTGCCTACCTAGGGAGGTGCTTTAGGCATGGTGGATTGAACATAAACAGTGAAGTTAAAAATGGTTAGAATTGTGTTGTTTCAGCTCATTTTACACAAGAACACTACAACAAGCACAAGCAGTAATTTTTGAGCATTTGACAAATAATAAAATTAGAAAAAACAGTAAATAATAATTAAACTAGTGTATAATATTTATTAGTTCATTCTCTTGTTTTAAATAAATTGTAAACTCAATTTACTAATTTATGTCCACATTGTAGGTAAAGGATGTACATTATATAATCATTAGCTCTTAACATGTATCATTAGTATTTGTGAACAGGCTGTTTTCTTTATGGTACTGTTTTGATATGTCGGTTGGTTTACTGAATTTTTTGCAATCAAAAAACATGACAAAACATGAGAATAGAGATCTGCTAAATTTTGAATCCCGCTCCCGCCCGCACCTGCCAGGTTTTAGCCCGAACCCGACCGTTCCCGCTTATATAAAGCATTTGTTGTCCCGCTGCCCGACCTGCCCCGCCCCCGATCCCGCTAGATTCCGCTGGAAAGAGCGGGGGAGAACAAAACCGAAAACCAACCAGCTATACAGAGTCCAGACAGCCTATAACAAGCTGTCTGTATACACACACATAGCACCAAGCACACACACACAGACAAAGCTCTCTCTCTCTCTCTCTCATTCGCGCGCGCACTAACACACACACTAACACACACACACACACACACACACACACACACACACACACACACACACACACACACACACACACACACACACACACACACACCTCTCATCGCGCGTGCGCACACACAGACACATACCTCTCATTCGCGTGTGCGCACATACACACAGCAACAAACAAGCTAAACACAGCATCGCGCTATTTCATTTACACACATACATACGCGTGCCGCTCGGGAGTCAAGAGCGATATTTCTAGATACCCCGCTCCCGTCCCAAATTAAACCTGTTACCGATCGCTCCCGCGCTTTATTCGGAAATGTATTCCCGCGTCGCAGAAATCTCGTCGGGTGCAGACCTCTACATGAGAATTCAACACATTTTAATTCATAAAATAATTTTTTTAAATATGTATTTTCTGAACCTGAACTGTTCCAGGTGTGTTTTTAAGTTAAGTGTTCTTAAGATGCAGATTCTTCTCTTTATTAACTAATATAGTGCATCCGGAAAGTATTCATAGCGCTTTACTTTTTCCACATTTTATGTTTTTCCACGTTTTATGTTAAAGCCTTATTCCAAAATGGATTAAATTCATGTAAATCCTCAACATTCTACACACAATCCCCCAAAATGACAGTGTGAAGAAAGAGTTTTTGAATTTGTTGCAAATTTATTAAAAATAAAAAAGCTGTAAAATCAGATGTACATCAGTATTCTCAGGCTTTGGCGTAAAGCTGTAAATTGAGCTCAGGTACATTCTGTTTCCACTGATCATTCTGTAGATGTTTCATCAGCTTCATTGGAGTTCACCTGTGCTCAATTCAGATTGCACATGATCTGAAAAGGCTTTGACAGTGCATGCTAAAGCACAAACCAAGCATGAAGACAAAGGAATTGTCTGTAGACCTCTGAGACAGGATTGTCTGGAGGCACAAGGCTGGGGAAGCTTACAGAAACATTTCTGCTGCTCTGAAAACTCCAATGAGCACAGCGGCCTCCATCATCCGTAAGTGGAAGATGTTTGACCACCAGGACTCTACCTAGAGCTGGCCGGCCATCTAAGCTGAGTGATCGGGGGAAAAGGGCCTTAGTCAGGAGGTGATCAATAACCTGATGGTCACTCTGTCTGAGCTCCAGCATTCTTCTGTGGAGAGAGGAGAACCTTACAGAAGGACAACCATCTGTGCAGCAATCCACCAATCAGGCATCTGTATGGTAGAGCGGCCAGACGGAAGAAACTCGCCGCCTGGAGTTCACCATCTGAAGGACTCTCAGAGCATCAGAAACTAAACTCTCTGCTCTGATGAGACTCAAACTGAACTGTTTGGAGTGAACGCCAGGCGTTACGTTTGGAGAACAGCAGGCAGCGCTCATCAGCAGGCTAACAGCATCCCTACAGTGAAGCATGGTGGTGTTGGCATCATGCTGTGGGGATGTGTTTCAGCAGCAGGAACTGGAAGACTAGTCAGGATAGAGGGAAAGATGAATGCAGCGATGTACAGAGACATCCTGAATGAAGACCTGCACAAGAGTGCTCTCCACCTCAGACTGGGGCGACGCTTCATCTTCCAGCAGGACAATGACCCAAAGCACACCACCAAAATATCAATGGAGTCACTTCACAACAACTCGGTGGATGTCCTTGAGTGGCCCAGCCAGAGCCCAGACCTAAATCCTATTGAACATCTCTGGAGAGATCTGAAAATGGCTGTACACCGTCACTTCCCATCCAACCTGATAGAGCTTGAGAGGTTCTGCAAAGAGGAACGGGCAGAAATTCCCAAAGACAGGTGTGCAGAGCTTGTGGCATCATATTCAGAAAGACTTGAGGCTGTAATCACTGCCAAAGGAGCATCAACAAAGTACTGAGCAAAGCCTGTGAATACTGATGTACATCTGATTTATCAGCTTTTATATTTTTAATTAATTTGCAACAATCTCAAAAACTCTTTTTTAATCCACTTTGGAATAAGACTGTAACATTATAAAAGTGGAAAAAGTGAAGCGCTATCAATACTTTCCGGATGTCCTGTATGCATGACTGATTTGAGCTGATATGTCCACAGGTTCTTCACTCTGAGGCCAGGGCTTTACTCGGAGATGTTTCCTCCACAACCGTCTGTCGAAAGCTGTCTGCTATTGGACGAAGAGTTTTGTCCATCGAGTCTGTCGCTGCTTTCCAAGGTTTGATTTGGTGGCCGTCTCATGTTTTGGATCCAAAGATTATTTATTAGGGAACTGCAGATGGCTTATGAGCTGATAATTAAATATAGAAATGTATATAAATGCTATATAAACAAGTGTAAAATGTAAACAATTGAGATGTTACCCAATTTACAGATTATTTTGCTTTGTTTAAGGACATTCTTACTTGTTATTTCTGAAAAAATAAACAGTTTTTTTTACTTGTCTATGCTGTTTTTGTCTTAATTCTAGTCCAATAGATTTTTTTTTTTTTATATTTGGACTAGAATCAAGACAAAATGAATGTTTTAAGAAGTGTTTTAATGTTTTTTTGCAGTGTGGGTGAACTGTCCCGTTTAAAAGTGTTTGCTTAATCAAAAATCTCCTGTTTATATACAGATGGACCGGATAAATGGAGTGTGCAGTTCATGGACTATAAAGCGTCTCGATCAAACTCAGTGGAGACTCACAGCAGCGAGCGCAGACTGCAGAGAAACCCGTCCTCTGAGTGGTGTGAGTGTGAGGATCTGCTGCTGCGCCGCCGGGCTCTGCTCTGGAGGCCTGGAGGGTCGGTGTGTGTGCGAGAGGACGAGTCGTCGCCTGACAGCAGCAGGTCTCAGAACAGCTCTCCGGTGCACAGAAAGAGTCAGGAGAAGAGGCCGGGACGAGCCCTGAACCGCTCCTGCTCCGTGCCGGACTCTAACAACCCTCCGGCGCCCGGTGCTCCGACACACACACACATCAGCATGCTGGTGGCAGACCTGTCCGAGATCAGCGCTGAGGAGCAAGGATGGAGACTCGACACACACACACACAGAGACGGCGTCAGGTAGGGCTGTGTGATGGGCAGGGGGCGAGACAGAATCTGTTTGTTTGTTTTTACTTTAATGTCCGGCTGACTGGAAACATGTCTTTAGGTCTACCATTGCTTTAAATGAACATTTATGCAGCCGGCTGCTTTAGCAAAACCTACTTGTGCTAGATAGGTCACTGGCCAAGGACTACCCAACCATCTGGAGGAGCATGTGACCCAATGGGTCAAACATTATATCCTGAAGGCGGTGGTGTGGATCAGGATGATAATGCACCAATACACACAGCAAGACTGGAGACAGAGCGGTTTGATGAACATGAAAGTGAAGTTGAACATTTCCCATGGCCTACACAGTCACCAGAACTAAACATTATTGAGCACTTTGGGGTGTTTTAGGAGGAGTGAGTCAGGAAAGATTTTTATTCTGCCTGAAGAATGATTGAAAATCCCTCTGGCTGCTGTGCAGGACTTGTATCTGTCATTCTCAAGATCAACTGATGCTGTATTAGCCACTAAAGGAGGCTCTACATCATGCTGATGAATTATTGTGCACTATAACCAGACCTTTCGGTTTCATTGATAATCATTTATATAAATAAAAGCAAACTAATCATGATTATGATTCTTCCCATAATCCAGCAGCTCTACCATGAGAGATCCAGACTCACAGGATGAGGAATCAGCGGTCCCGTCTGTGGATGAAAACCTCTGCAGGTCTGAGAATGATGCAGAAGAAGAGGACCAGAGCGGTCAAATCCTGATGGAGGATGGTGAAACACACACACACACCGATCAGCGCAGAGCCACACACATCAACAAAACCATGCTGTGTCTCAGTGAGGAAACACAGAGTGAGGTGTGCTGCTTTACACATTCAGTTTTCATTTCATTCCAGACACTTGAGGATAAAACAAACTAGACACTTTTAGTAATATGTACAGTTGAAGTCGGAATTATTTGCCCCCTTTTAATTTTTATTTTCTTTTTTTAAATATTTCCCAAATGATGTTTAACAGAGCAATGAAATGTTCACAGAATGTCTGATAATATTTGTTCTTCTGGAGAAAGGCTTTTTGTTTTATTTTGGCTAGAATAAAAGCAGTTTTTAATTTTTAAAAAAACATTTTTGGGACAAAATTATTAGCCCTTTTAAGCTATTTTTTTCCGATAATCTACAGAACAAACCATCGCTATACAATATCTTGGCTAATTACCCTAACCTGCCTAGTTCACCTTATTAACCTAGTTAAGCCTTTTAATGTCACTTTAAGCTGTCTTGAAAAATATCAAGTAAAATATTATTTACTGTCATCATGGAAAAGATAAAATAAATCAGTTAGTAGAAATAAGTTTTTAAAACTATTATGCTTAGAAATGTGCTGAAACAATCCTCCCAGAACAGAACAGAAATTAGGGAAAAAAATAAACAGGGGCGCTAATAATTCAGGGGGGCTAGTAATTCTGACTTTAACTATATAACTATATATATATATATTCTGATTTCTGATTAGGGGTGCAACGGTTCAATCTACTCACGGTTCGGTATGTAACATGGTTTTAGGATCACGGTTTTGGTATGGTACAGTTTGTGCTATGCTTAGAGAAAACTGCCTACACAACAATTCAAAGAACAATAAACACATGTTTATTATTAAACACACACCTGGCAATGCAACCGCTTCACACATATGACTGCAGATTTGCATGTTCTCGCATAAATTAAATAAAGGTAGGGCATTTTGAAAATTGTTTGTTTAAAATAAATGCTTAAGAAAATAAAGAGATACAGCTTTAATTTGCCCTTTTTCTATTTTACATCTCATCAACCAATTATGCAGATAATAAAGATGTCAACACATCTTAATAACTGAGCACTTTTAGAGTGTAGATTACTTCTGTTTACATTATGCTAGCATTACCAAGGCAACAACACATTTTCATTTAGGATTTCTATATGATTTTATTATGATTCCAGAAAGCTCTGTTTCACTTAGCACCATCGCAGTGAATGAAACTTAAGTAAATAGAGAGCATTCGGCTCTTAATTCAGCGGGAACAGTCAGTCGAGAAGAAAACTGTTCTCAGCAGACAGCAGGTTAGAATAGCGGCAGTGATCAGGTGCAGAAGAACACCCGGCAGGAGCGGAACTGAAGTAACTGTATGTCCACGTTTGTATGGGACACTTCTAGGTCTTGACATGGACCTCGATCTGCCTGTTAGTGAGCACTGATCTAGGCTATATTTTATGACATCAACAAAAAAAAAGGCACTTATGTTTTTGTGTCTGTCTGACTTTATGAGTGTCTGTTGAACACTGACGGCAATGCCCTGTCATTTGTCCTCACCTGCACATTTGCTCTGTCTCTTTCACTTGCCATTCTGAAACACATAGAAACTCCACACACACCGACACATGAGGGAGCGTGATGTCATCAACAGATTTACATACTAAGAGGTGATAGCAATGCACCAATGTAACCGGATGCGTACAAAGGCAGAACTGCTTTGTTGCAGTTGTTTGTATTAACAAAACAATATTAATAATGCATATTCTGAACAGGGCGCACCAAACCGTCAGAGGACAACAGGATGATACGATATTTTACTGAGAACCATTGCAACCCTAATTCTGAATACTCACCATATTTTACACTAGTTTTGTGGTTTTTCTGATCTATCTTATATATCTTATATCTTTATACCTGATTTATTTAAAAACCTCTTTATTTTGTGGCAGTATTCATTTTGTACTGTATTCAGATTTAATTTCTGTAAATACATGCACATCATTGCATATGTAAACATAATATTTTAGAATACTTTTAATACAAAACAGCATCATAATATAGTGTGATTAATCTACTGGTGGGATTTATTAGTCAGCATTTTTCCTCTGTGGTGTTTCGGCTGAAGTCTGCAAATAAATGCAGCATTAGCACTTTGAGCATGTAATAAGAAGACACGAGTTTCTGTAAAATGAACATAAAATGTAATTGTCCTTCTGTTTTTCCCAGTGGATCTCCCTACGGGATCTGTTATGTGGATCCACTCGGCCGTTCTCAGTCAATGAGCTCTGGGCTTTGTGCTACACGTGTCTCTCCACACTGCAGACATACATCGACCTGCCAGGTCTGTGCTCAGATTGTTTTTAAAGGGACAGTTCACCCCAAAAATTAAAATTCTGTCATCATTTGCTCACATTCCACTTTTGGGCTTTTCTTTTCTAGAGATATTTGGAAGAATGTTGGAAAGAAGCAGCCATTGACTTCTATTATATGATTTTATTTCCTACTATGAGAGAGTCACATGGTTACAGATTTCCAACATTCTTCAAAGTATCTTATTTTGTTTTAAACAGAAGAAAGAAACTCATAGAGGTGTTGTGAGGAAAAGACGAGTACATTTTCTTTTTCGGACGAGCTATTTTTTTTTAACCTGATCACACTGAAAAAGTAAATTAGAAACTCCAGCAGAAAACTTCATATTAAGAAGATTTCCTTGCCTTTGTGCGTTCATCTCTGTGCAAAATATACACAGTGTCTATAGTAATTGATCTGTTGTGGTGATTCTATAGTTGCTATGGTAACACAACTACTGTATAGTAATTGATACGTTGTGGTGATTCTACAGTTGCTATGGTAACACAACAACTACATTAATTGATTTTTTGTAGTGAGTTTGCAGTTGCTATGGTAACAACAACTACAGTGATTGATTTGTTGTAGTGAGTCTGCAGTTGCTATGGTAACAACAACTACAGTAATTGATCTGTTGTAATGATTCTACAGTTGCTGTGGTAACACAACAACTACAGTAATTGATTTGATGTAGTGAGTCTGCAGTTGCTATGGTAACACAACAACTACAGAAATTGATCTGTTGTAGTGAGTCTGCAGTTGCTATGGTAACAACAACTACAGTAATTGATCTGTTGTAATGATTCTACAGTTGCTATGGTAACACAACAACTACAGTAATTGATTTGTTGTAGTGAGTCTACAGTTGCTATGGTAACACAACAACTACAGTAATTGATCTGTTGTAATGATTCTACAGTTGCTATGGTAACACAACAACTACAGTAATTGATTTGTTGTAGTGAGTCTGCAGTTGCTATGGTAACACAACAACTACAGTAATTGATTTGTTGTAGTGAGTCTGCAGTTGCTATGGTAACACAACAACTACAGTAATTGATCTGTTGTAATGATTCTACAGTTGCTATGGTAACACAACAACTACAGTAATTGATTTGTTGTAGTGAGTCTGCAGTTGCTATGGTAACACAACAACTACAGTAATTGATTTGTTGTAGTGAGTCTGCAGTTGCTATGGTAACACAACAACTACAGTAATTGATCTGTTGTAATGATTCTACAGTTGCTATGGTAACACAACAACTACAGTAATTGATTTGTTGTAGTGAGTCTGCAGTTGCTATGGTAACACAACAACTACAGTAATTGATCAATTGTGATGATTCTACAGTTGCTATGGTAACACAACAACTACAGTAATTGATCTGTTGTGGTGATTCTACAGTTGCTATGGTAACATAACAACTACAGTAATTGATCTGTTGCTTGGATTTTACAGTTGCTATGGTAACACAACAACTACAGTAATTGATTTGTTGTAGGGATTCTACAGTTGCTATGGTAACATAACAACTACAGTAATTGATCTGTTGCTTGGATTTTACAGTTGCTATGGTAACACAACAACTACAGTAATTGATTTGTTGTAGGGATTCTACAGTTGCTATGGTAACATAACAACTACAGTAATTGATCTGTTGCTTGGATTTTACAGTTGCTATGGTAACACAACAACTACAGTAATTGATTTGTTGTAGGGATTCTACAGTTGCTATGGTAACAACAACTACAGTATATTATTTGTTGTAGGAATTCTGTAGTTGCTATGGTAACACAACAACTATAGTAATTGATCTGTTGTCCAGAGTCTACAGTCGCTACGGTAACACAACATCTTCAGTAATTGATCTGCTGTGGTGATTTTACAGTTGCTATGGCAACTGCTGTATTTGAGGAGGTACTGTAACTGTGTTGTGTGTTCCGTTAGATTACCTGTGTCTGGACTCTGTGTATGTGGGCTGTGAAGGAGAAGTGCTGTTTCTGAGGCCGAAAAACTCAGGTGTGGACATCACAGAACATCTCATCATCTTATTATTAATGTCTTTGTCTGGTGTAAAACGTATAAATAAAAATAAATAGACATCACCCTTTATATTGTAGAGTACTTCACGTGTGTGTCCAGCATTGAGCTCTAAAGTCCTGTTGTTGATCATGGCTCTCCTGTTCTCCTCCTCAGTCTCCTGCGACGCCTTTTTCTTGGCTCCTGAATTTCAAGAACATGGAATTGTGACAGAAAAGGTTTGTCACCATGGCAGCCTGTGTGTGTGTGTGTGTGTGTGTGTGTGTGTGTGTGTGTGTGTGTGTGTGTGTGTGTGCGCGTGTGTGCGCGTGTGTGTAGTGACTCATTGCTCAGTGTGTGACTCAGTGTTGTGTGTATATGTGTGTATTCTCTTTACAGTAGTGTGTTTGTGTGCTTCTCCTCTCCACAGGTGTGTGTGTGTGTTTGTGTGTGTATTTGTGTCTTCCTCTTTATAGTTTGTGTGTGTGTGTGTGTGTGTGTGTGTGTGTTTGTGTGTGGGTGTGTTTGTGTGCTTCTCCTCTCCACAGGTATATATGTGTGTGTGTGTGTGTGTCTTCCTTTTTATTGTTTTGTATGTATGTAATGTGTGGGTGTGTCTGGGTGTGTTTGTGTGTGTGTGTGTGTAGTGACTCATTACTCAGTGTGTGCAGTGACTCAGTGTTGTGTGTGTATTTTCTTCACAGGTGTGTGTTTGTGTGTGTGTGTGTGTGTTTGTGTTTGTGTGCGTCTCTCCACAGGTGTGTGTTTGTGTTTGTGTGTGTGTGTATGTGTGTGTGCTTCTCCTCTCCACAGGTATATATGTGTGTGTGTGTGTGTGTGTGTGTCTTCCTTTTTATAGTTTTGTGTGTATGTAATGTGTGGGTGTGTCTATGTGTGTGTATGTGTATGTGTGTGTAGTGACTCATTACTCAGTGTGTGCAGTGACTCAGTGTTGTGTGTGTATTCTCTTCACAGGTGTGTGTGTGTGTGTGTCTTTCTTCCTATTCATAGTTATGTGTGTGTGTGGGTGTGTGTTTGTGGTTGTGTGCGTCTCTTCACAGGTGTGTGTGTGTGTGTGTCTTCCTATTCATAATTAAGTGTGTGTGTGTGTGTGTTTGTGTTTGTGTGCGTCTCTTCACAGGTGTGTGTGTGTGTGTTTGTGTGTGTGTCTTCCTATTCAAAATTAAGTGTGTGTGTGTGTGTGTGTGTGTGTGTGTGTGTGTGTGTCTGTGTGTGTGTGTATGTGTTTGTGCATGTGTGTGTTTCTCTTCTTCACAGGTATGTGTGTGTGTTTCTTCTCTCCACAGGTGTGTGTGTATGGGGTCGCTGCTGTCCTCTGGGCTACTGCTAAGTTTCACTTGTCTCCCAGTCAGAAGTTGTCGATGCCCAGGAGGCTGAAGCGGCTGCTGCTGGAGATGGCCAAGCGGACCCCCATCGAGAGACCTTCCATCCAGACCGCCAAGAAGGTGCTGTGTTTTATGTTTTATGCAGCGGATGCCCCTCCAGCTGCAACCCAGCACTGGGAAAAATCCACACACACTTATTCACACACACACACGCATACATTACAGCCAATTTACTTCATCAATTCCCCTATAGCACATGTGTTTGGACTGTGGGGGAAACCAGAGCACCCGGAGGAAACCCACGCCAACACGGGGAGAACATGCAAACTCCACACAGAAACACCAACTGATCCAGCCGAGACTCGAACCAGTGACCTTCTTGCTGTGAGGCCACAGTGCTAACCACTGAGACAATATTTGCAATAATGACAATTTAGTTTAAAAAAAGTGTGTAATTTGAGATTTTGATTTAATTTAAGTGTTGGGATAAATTGCAGACCGTCTGTGTGTTTCCTCAGTAAGCTGGAGCTCCAGGAAGGCAACAACAACTGAGAGATGTGAATCCAACAGTTTATTGCTCTCTTCTAAAGAAGACTGGGGTATTCCCAGCTTTTATACATCATACTCAGGGTTACATGGGTTATGAATACGTGCAAATATTCAGCTCAGTTAGGCAGAACAATTTTATCCAGTGCTCAAGAATGTCAAGGCGCAACGTCAAGGCGCCTAGTACAGGGACAACTTACAATAAGATAAGACACAGTTACAAAACAGAATATTTGGAGAGTGACTACATGGATATTTCTTTCAATCCCCTCTTCCAGGCTCTGTTTTTACAAGAGCCTGGATCATACCATATTCTCATAAACTCTATTTGTTAAATGGTTACCCTCATTTCCATTCATAGCATAGAAAATAATAAGTACCGGTACTACCATTGAGACATATGGAGCCAATGATCCAAACAGGCTTTCTAAAAATCCCCATCCCCAATTAAAATTTCTTTCCTTCATCTCATCCTCATACACCTGTGATGATATCCTTTTCATCGCCTTTACAGCTTGTCCTACTCGTCCAAGATCCTCATCATCCGCGGGAACGTAAGTGCAGCATTGGCTCTCTCCGACCAGGGAGCAGCCCCCGCCTCTTTCCGCTAAGAGCATGTCCAGAGCCAGTCTGTTTTGCATAGTCATTAGTCTCAGAGCTCTCATCTCCTCTCTTAGTCCAGAAATGGCATCCGTGGTACTGTTTATAAAAGAGGCCAGTCTATAATGCATGATCTCTTGCTGTTTTAAGGCATCTGCTACGCCAAAACTGGGAATCATAGCCTCCCAGAATCTAGTCCAGTGTGATCTCATACGGTGTTCGTCGGGTACGTCGTCCTGGGGAACTGACCTCCGTTCTCTTTTGGATTGTCTGGCAAGATGCATGACAGTGACCATGTGTTGTAATTGGATCACAGTACAAAGACCAGTCCAATTGGTGGGGTAAGTGTTGAAGATGGTTTCTCCCCCACAATACCAGTACCAGTCATCGGCCAGGACCGCATCCTGTCTCGGCCAAGTGGGGACACAAGTTACGTTGCTGCGTTGACAGTATGTGTTGTTCAGGTTGTAACATGCCGTGACAGCTGTCTCATTTGTGATATTAGCACATTTAAGTTTGTTCAGTTCACAGGTGCCTGGGATGTAATGGGGACAAACACTTAGTAGAGAACTATATTTTTTATTCTTTCGCCATGGTAAATATACCCCTGAAAATCGATCCCTTTCGCCAATTACTATATTACAATCTTTAGCTCTTAAGGTGGATACATTACCTCCATTTGTCTCATTAAAGCAAAAAGAAAAAGTGAACCCCTGGGGTTTCGTCAACAAAATATTCAAACCCATAGTTCTAGGTGTAGGTATTACAACAGAATGATTCTTTCTGCTAGTTGATTTGCAAAGAGGCTCCCATGTTTTCTTGTTAGAAACACATGTGGGGCGCCACTCATAAATATCTCCCAAAGCATTTGTACAAAAAGCAAGTTTAGTACATGTAAAAGGCAAAGGTTTCAAGGATATAGTCACAGCAGAGGAGAACACTTCTTGGCAGACAACACATGACTCATTGGTTGTCTGTCGTGCAGTCCAGTTAGCATACTGCCAGAATAAGTTGTGTACTTCAGTGTGGGCCTGTGTCAGTCCCAGTAGGGTTATCAGTAGAAGTAGTCTGCAAAACAAAAACGATTAATATCATATCATAGACATTTACTTCAATGGTTTCACTCTGGTGCCATGGATCCACTGTGGAAAAAGATCAGTTAATACAGCAGTGCGTGTAACAGCCAGAACCTCAGCTGGCCCTTCGTATTTGGGGTCAGTTAAATCTTTCTGGGGTTTTATATCTTTTATTAGCACCTTGTCCCCTATCTGGAAAGGGTGTGCTGCCTCAAGTGGAATTTCAGGGTGTTTCTTTGTTACCCTTTCCCAATACTGATTAAGTTTCTGAATTAGGGCCGCTGAGAATTCTGATATGTGGTTAGAAAGCTCAATACCCACTCCCATAATTCCCCCTTGCCATGGGATAGGGAAAGGTCTTCCCATGACCACCTCATATGGTGATAAAGAATCCAAATTTGCTTGTGGTGTCATTCTCAAATCTGCTAGTACTATTGGTAAAATTTTTACCCAATCTTTATGACCGTGTTGTCTTAAGGCCTTCTTTATCTTTCCTTTCAAGGTTCTGTTAGTTCGCTCCACAAATCCAGATGATTGTGGATGATAGGGTATGTGGAAACGCCAATTTATATTTAATTCAGTTGCCAATTGTTGCGTTACCTTTGATGTAAAAGGTGTTCCTTTATCTGAATCGATACTTTGTGGGATCCCATATCTAGGTATAATTTCAGAGATCAATTTCTGTGTTACCACCTTTGCATTTTCCCTTGAGCAAGGAAAAGCTTCTACCCATTTTGAAAATTTATCCACGCAAACCAGTAGATACTTAAACGGTCCCCTCTTGGGCATATGTGTGAAATCTACTTGCCATTCAGAAAAAGGTGTAATTGGTCTTGGTAAATGTTGGTGCTGTGCCACAGGCTTTGATACATTATATTGAGCGCATATAAGGCATTTGTCAAGTATGTTATTAATGGTGGTTTCTAGTTTTGGGACACAAAACAAAGATCGCATCGTTTCATGTACCCCTCTTCGTCCACGATGAGTGACACCATGAAATTCGTGGACGAGGAATGACAGTGCCACATGTGGGAGACATAGGCGACCAGTGTTGTCGTGCCATAGACCCATCTTTTCATCAAACGTGGAAGAAAAGGCGTCCCAGAAGGACTTATCCTCGTCAGTGGCTGATGCTTGTAACATAGTTTAATGTAATTTTTACTCTACGCATCATTTGCTGGGGTTGTAGTTTAACCTTATCATTTTTAGAGCACAAGCATAGAACAGTATCAATGAGGGCTGTCTCATCATATTGAGACCCCATTTTGTTCATCAATATAAATTTATAATCAGCTCCTGTAAGCTGTGCATTTCTAGAGACACGTATCATAGTTTCTACAAATTCTACTGGCCTGCTCATATCAGGAAGCAGTGAAATGACATCCTTGAGCTGTGTTGCGGAGGGAGGGGTTACTTCAGCATGTCCCCCTTTCTTTGAGACCCATAGGAAAGCCTGATTATCCCCTTGGTCTGGTTTCTCTGTGCGAAGCCCCTCTAATTCTTGTACTGGATACAGAGGCATCCTCTGATGTGCCTTTCCTTGCCCCTCATCAGGAATGGGGGAGGAGAGGGTAGGAGTAGGAACAGTAACTGTAACTGAGGGAACAGTAACAACAGGGGCTGGAGGCACTTTGGGTGTCTCCTTTCTTTTTACCTCAATCTTTGATGCTGAGCCTTTAAGAGGCTTCGGAATTAATTTCTTTACCTCTTTTGGTAGGTTAATATTTTGTTTATCATTCCACACACTCATCATCTTCATCCAGATTTCATAACCCTTTTTCATATAATCATGGTCCCATTCGGGATCTCCTTCACTTTCATAAATTAATTTGTGAGCCCGTTTTAGCACATGGGGGTCAAATGACCCATCTCTAGGGTAGGGACGCATCGCTTGTGCCTCAGTCCACCCTGCTAGATTATCTAACCATGGATTAGTGTAATATCCCCACCCACATCGATACATCCAATCTTTAGGGCCTTCCCCTATCTCAGGCTTGGGGTATGAACCACCCATGTTAGTAAATACTTACTAGAAAACACACAGAATGATCGTTTTACTTTTGTATAGCGCGCTCTTCTTGGCTTTTCAGGGAAAATCCCAGCCAAGGATTACTCAGTTCAGTAATGAAGCTTATCAGGCAGTCAAACCAAATTCATGTCTTGCCAGCTTCCTGAACACTCAGTTCAGTGATGAAACTAATCAGGTAGTCAAAACCAAATTCATGTCTTACCTGATCAGCTTCATCACGTCGGGGTCACCAAGTTGTTGGGATAAATTGCAGACCGTCTGTGTGTTTCCTCAGTAAGCTGGAGCTCCAGGAAGGCAACAACAACTGAGAGATGTGAATCCAACAGTTTATTGCTCTCTTCTAAAGAAGACTGGGGTATTCCCAGCTTTTATACATCATACTCAGGGTTACATGGGTTATGAATACGTGCAAATATTCAGCTCAGTTAGGCAGAACAATTTTATCCAGTGCTCAAGAATGTCAAGGCGCAACGTCAAGGCGCCTAGTACAGGGACAACTTACAATAAGATAAGACACAGTTACAAAACAGAATATTTGGAGAGTGACTACATGGATATTTCTTTCATTAAGTTACAATGTGATTGAAGTCTGAATGCTCATAAAATGTGTTTTGTATTTCAGTGTTGTCTTGAGTATCTGTCGCGTCAGGGAACCACAGCCGAGAGTGTGTGGACGCAGATCATCAGCAGAGTTCACCAGGTGTGTGTGTGTGTGTGTGTGTGTGTTTACCTTGTATTCCTTACATTGTGAGGATCAAATGTCCCCACAAGTATAGCAATACCAGTAAAAGTCGACCATGTGGGGACATTTGTTGGTCCCCGTGAGGAAAAGGGCTCATAAATCAGACAGAATAAAGTATTTTGAAAATGTAAAGATGCAGAATGTTTCCTGTGAGTGTTGGATTTAGGGGCGGAGGAGAGAATGTGCAGTCTGCACAGTGGAAACATCATTATACTGCAAAAATGCTTTATTTACTTTGAGTTTTTGTCCAAGAATCTTAAAATTATTAAGCAAAATAATCTTGTTTTTGCTTTGAAATCAGATTTCGCTTACAAAATTGTCAGATTATTTTGCTTACTTTAATGAAAAACACTTAATTTTGGCATATTATGTCTGAGAACAAGACACTGTGTTGTTCTTGTCCAGAAAATGCTTCTTGATTTACACATTTTTTTATATTTGGACTAGAAACAAGACAAAAACTCATTTTTTTTGACAGGAATTTCTATGGGAAGTCCCTGTAAAGATAGTTCTGTGTGTGTGGTGTATCTGTCTCTGTCTCTGGTCTGTTTGCACATCTGTTGCTCATTGTTTTCACTCCCGTCTCCAAATACTCATGAACTGATTTTTCCCAGAGGAGTTGTAATGCTCTGAAGTTGCTCGCACTGCAAAAGTTCTGCTCTTCCTCCGTCATTTTGTCTTGTCTGTTTTACATTTATACAATATACAAAATTCAAGATACATTTCCTAGAGAAGAGAAATAATGTACAATATTAATATTCCAGTATTGTTTCTGAGAAATGCGTCAAAACTGAGTGATGATTAGTCTGACAAAAAAAGTATATATATATATATATATACATACATACACTGGTATATACACTCACTGGCCACTTTATTAGGTACACCTGTTTAACTGCTTTTTAACACATATTTTTAATCAGCCAATCACATGGCAGCAGCTCAATGCATTTAGGCATGTAGACATGGTCCTGATGATCTGCTGCAGTTCAAACTAAGCATCAGAAAGGGGAAGAAAGGGGATTTAAGTGACTTTGAACGTGGCATGGTTGTTGCTGCCAGACTGGCTGCGCTGAGTATTTCAGAAACTGCTGATCTACTGGGATTTTCATGCACAACCATCTCTAGGGTTTACAGAGAATGCTCCGACAAAGAGGAAATATCCAGTGAGCGGCAGTTCTGTGGGTGCAAATGCCTTGTTGATGAGGTCAGAAGTCAGAGGAGAATGGCCAGACTGGTTCCAGCTGATAGAAAGGCAACAGTAACTCAAATAAGCACTCGTTACAACCGAGCTCTGCAGAAGAGCATCTCTGAACACACAACACGTCCAACCTTGAGGCGGATGGGCTACAGCAGCAGAAGAGCACACCGGGTGCCGCTCCTGTCAGCTAAGAACAGGAAACTGAGGCTACAATTCACACAGACTCACCAAAACTGGACAATAGAAGATTGGAGAAACGTTGCTGCTCTGATGAGTCTCCATTTCTGCTGACACATTCAGATGCTCGGCTCACAATTTGGCCTCAACAACATGAAAGCATGGATCATCCTGCCTTGTATCAGCGGTTCAGGCTGGTGGTGGTGGTGTAATGGTGTGGGGGAGATTTTCTTTGGGTCCATTAGTACCAAGTGAGCATCAACGCCACAGCCTACCTGAGTATTGCTGCTGACCATGTCCATCCCTTTATGAGCACAGTGTCTCCATCTTCTGATGGCTACTTCCAGCAGGATAACGCAGCATGTCATAAAGCTCAATCATCTCAGACTGGTTTCTTGAACATGACGATGAGTTCACTGTACTCAAATGGCCTCCACAGTCACCAGAGCTCAATCCAATAGAGCAGCTTTGGGATGTGGTGGAACGGGAGATTGGCATCATGGATGTGCAGCCGACAAATCTGCAGCAACTGTGTGATGCTATCATGACAATATGGAGCAAAATCTCTGAGGAATATTTCCAGTAGCTTCTTGAATCTCTGCCATGAAGGATTAAAGCAGTTCTGAAGGCAAAACTGGGTCCAACCCAAACTAGTAAGGTGTACCTAATAAAGTGGCTGGTGAGTGTATATAGAGCAGAAAAGGAAGTTTCTTTAATCAAATGAAGACTAAACTCCAGCGTCTGTCATGGTCGCAGCAAGCGCTCTTCTGTAACTCTTTCCTGTCTTGATGCCAGACGTTTCTCATAACCAGTGGCGTTTACATTGAAGGCATTCGATGGGAATAGAGATACAGAGGAATCAGCTGAAAGCCCATCTGCCCCTCACCTGGGGAACATACCGACAGGTGCGGGCCATCTTTAATATCACACATCATACATTCAGCTGCTCTGTAAAACATATATTCAGATTTCACCCCAAAATCAGAACGAAAGAGGAAACTCTGCGACTTTAATATTTTTACAATCCATCATCATTCATTCATTCATTCATTCATTCATTTTCTTGTTGGCTTAGTCCCTTTATTAATCCGGGGTCGCCACAGCGGAATGAACCGCCAACTTATCCAGCAAGTTTTTTACGCAGCGGATGCCCTTCCAGCTGCATCCCATCTCTGGGAAACATCCACACACACATTCACACACACACTCATACACTACGGACAATTTAGCCTACCCAATTCACCTGTACCGCATGTGTTTGGACTGTGGGGGAAACCGGAGCACCCAGAGGAAACCCACGCGAACACAGGGAGAACATGCAAACTCCATACAGAAACGCCAAGTGAGCTGAGGTTCGAACCAGCGACCTTCTTGCTGTGAGGCGACAGCACTACCTACTGCGCCACTGCATGTTTAAGTCAGTGGATGCCCTTCCAGCTGCAACCCAGTACTGGGAAACACCCATACACACTCATTCTCTCACACACACACACACTACAGCCAATTTAGCTGATCAATTCTCCTATAGTGCATGTATTTGGACTGTGGGGGAAACCGGAGCACCCGGCAGAAACCCACACCAACATGGGGAGAACATGCAAACTCCACACAGAAATGCCAACTGACCCAGCCGAGGCTCAAACCAGCCGCCTTCTTGCTGTGAGGGCATGGTGCTAACCACTGAGCCACTGTGCCGCCGCCTCTTATTATTATTTTGGGGTGAAATGTGATGTGTACCTGTTTCATGATGTCTAGCTTGTGGTGTAATAACTGTGTGTGTGTGTGTGTGTGTGTGTGTGTGTGTGTGTGTGTATGAGTGTGTGTGCAGTCATGTGTCTGTGTGTGTGTGCATGCTCATGTGAGTGTCTGCGTTCTCATGTGTGTGTGGGTGTGTTATTAATCTGCAGTCGTCGTGTGTGTGTGTGTGTGTGTGTGTTTCTGTCAGGTTTTGTCCCGTTGTCCAGCACGGGTCGGCTGGAGCCTGTAGTCGGTCCCGTTCCTCATCATTACCCAGAATCCTCCAGCAGCGTCAGACTGCCCGAGGCCTTCACTTCTGCAGCCACACACTTCAGCCCAATCATCCTGAGCCAGACACACACACCGTAAGTCTGCACACACACTCCTCTGAACACACACACACACACACACACACACACACTACACTACACTACTCTATACATATATATGTATTCGTCTCATTGTCCTTTGGCTTAGTCTCTGATTTATGAGGAGTCACCACAGCGGAATGAACCGCCAACTATTCCAGCACATATTTTACACAGCCGATGCCCTTCCAGCCGCAACCCAGTTCTGTTTTTGTTGTCCAGGATGGTCACTGGAGATTCTATTGAGGACGTCACTGTTGAGGAGCAGGATGCTGAGCATTATGGGATACATGAGCAGGTTTCCGCAAACGCAGACAGTTATTCCTCTTCATCCAGCTGTAAAACTCTGATTAATTCACCACAAACAACCAGCACAGAAACACACAACCACTCCTTACCATGTGCCAACGGGATCTGCCAGAACTTCCCGCTCCAGACTGGGCATCTGACTCAACTTCCTGTTCAGAGTGCCACTCTTCAGCCAATCACAGCTGTGGATCTGAGTGCAGAGAAAGCATCAGAAAGAGCTGATCTGGGGTCAGTGAATCAGAGAAACTCTGACCTGCAGGACGTCATTCAGCTGCTCAGAGGACAGTTTCATTTTGATGGAGACCAAGATCTGGCCATGGGTATGCTTTCTTTGTTCATTTCATTCATTATTTATTTTTTATTTTTTTATTGAACATTTTCTATTATTTATAGACCATTTTAAGGGATGTAAACAAAAAACAATGGTCCCGACGCGTTTCCTGTTTAACATCTTTAATTTCTGTAACTTCAGGGAATCTAAATATAGCCACATATTAATAAATAATGTTATGACAGCTGTTATAATGTTGAGTTATGATTGTTACAGTGAAATAGTTTGATAACAGGAAATGTTCATGAGTCTACGACATCACCACATTGAAATAATCTATATTAAAAAAATTCATTATATAATTTATTTATTACTATTTACACATACTTTTTAAATTCATTATTACTTTTTTATTTTATTATCATTATTATTTTATCATTATTTTAAACATGTAATTTTCTATTATTTATATTAATTATTTTATTATTTAATTTATTTATTACTATTTTTACATAATTTATTGATTTATTGTTATTTATTTTATTTTATTATTTTAATCATGTATTATTATTTATTTATTTGGGTGTATGGTCTTACACGATAAATGCGCTATATAAATACATATTACATGCTTATTTTTTTCTTATCATTATTTTTAACATGTAATTTTCTTTTATGTATATTAATTATTTCATTCTATATTTTATTTATTACTATTTATATTCATTCATTTTCTTTTCGGCTTAGTTTCTTTATTAATCCGGGGTCGCCACAGCGGAATGAACTGCTAACTTATCCAGCATATGTTTTACGCAGCAGATGCCCAGCACTGCAGACGCACACACTCATTCACTACGGACAATTTAGCCTACCCAATTCACCTGTAACGCATGTGTTTGGACTGTGGGGGAAACCAGAGCACCCGGAGGAAACCCACGCAAAGGCAGGGAGAACATGCAAACTCCACACTGAAATGCCAACTGACCCAGCCAAGGCTTGGAACCAGCGACTTTCTTGCTGTGAGGCGACAGCACTACCTACTGTGCCACTGTGTCGCCCATTTTCATTTTTACATAATTTATTGATTTATTATTTTTATTTATTTCTTTATCAATATTTTAAACATATGTTTTTATATTATTTATATTAATTATTTTATTATTTAATTTATTTATTACTATTTTTACATAATTTGTTGATTTATTATGTTGATTTATTATGTTGTTTATTATGTATTATTGTTATTTTATACATGTATTTTTCTATTATTTATAGTAATAATTTCATTATATAATATATTTTTACATAATTTATTGATTTATTATTAATTTTTTATTTTATCATCATTATTTTAAACATTTATTTTTTATTTTTGTATATTAATTATTTAATATATAATTTATTTATTACTATTGTTACATAACCTATTGATTTATTTATTTATTTTATTTTAATCATTTTAAACATGTATTTTTCTGTTATTTATATTAATTATTTTATTATTTAATTAATTTATTAATATTTTTACATAATTTGTTGATGTATTCATTTTTATTTAATTATTATTTTAACAATGTATTTTTATTTTATTTATATTAATAATTGTATTATATTATTTTGTGACATTTTTGAATATTAATTTTTATTTTTATTATCATTATTTTTAACATTATTTTTATAATATTAATATTATTATTTATTTAAATAATTTTATTATATGCATTTAATGTGTTTTAATACCTTAAATACCTTTTCAAGTTTTGTTCATTATTATTATTATTATTATTATTATTATTATTATTATTATTATTATTATGTGCATTTCATATTTTGTTTCATTATGTTTATTGTATATTATTAATATTAATTTATCTTGTAATTATTATTATTTTACTATTATCACATTTTGTATCTTGTATTATAGATTACTGAGTACATTTTATTTATAGTTTATTATTACTTTAAAACATTAATAAAAATTTTTTGTTTTTAAATTGTATATTTTATTTAGGAATAATAATATTATGTTAATGCATTCTATTATTTTTTAATTTCTGTATATTGTTATTTTATTTAATGTATGTTTTGTTTAATGTCATTATTTTGTATTGTATTACATATTAATATTAATTATTGATATATTTATTTATTGCATTCATTCATTTGCCTTCGGCTTAGTCCTTTTATTCATCAGGGGTTGCCACAGTGGAATGAACCGCCAACTTATCCAGCATACATTTTACACAGCGAATGCCCTTGCGGCTGCATTCTAGTACTGAGAAGCACCCACACGATGGTCAGTTTAGTTCATCAGTTCCCCTATAGTGCATGTGTTTGGACTGTGGGGGAAACTGGAGCACCTGGAGGAAACCCACACCAACACGGGGAGAACATGCAAACTCCACACAGAAATGCCAACTGACCCAGCCAGGACTCAAACCAGCGACCTTCTTGCTGTGAGGCGATCGGTGTGTGAATGTGAGTGTGTATGGGTGTTTCCCTGTACTGGGTTGTAGCTGGAAGGGCATCCTCTGTGTAAAACATATGCTGGATAAGTTGGCGGTTCATTCCGTTGTGGCGACCCCAGATTAATAAAGGGACTAAGCTGAAAAGAAATTGAGGCTCACAGTGGAGCTCACTCGGAGCAAAAGAATTTGACATTTCCATGTACAGTAAGAGCAGGCCACATATTTTCACCTGGAGACTCTTCTCTCTGCAGGCCAGTACATCTCCTCCTTAAAGAGCCTCCAGTTTGAGGTGTTCTGTGGAGTGGTGATGGAGAAATACAGCAGTGTGTGCTGGAATCAGAAGCTGCTGTGTGTCCTGCACCGCCTGCTGAACCAGCACTGCAGTCCACCGTGAGTACAACAACACATCCACATCTAATACTGCCACACATCATGCTGTAGTGTTGCTTGGCAGACTGGTGTGGTTGCTAGGGTTACTAAGCAGTCGCTAGGACAGGGTGGTTGTGTTACTGGTTGGCTCTTAGTGGTTGCTAAGGTTACTATGGTGCTTTAGGTGGTTGTTTTAGGTGATTGTCAGGTGCTGTTACCAGAGTGTTGCTAAGGGTTGTTGCTAAGGTATAATTAGGTAATTGCTAGGTTTTTTTGAGTGGTTGCTAAGGTGTTTCCAGGGTGTTTGGGTGGTTGTTGGGCGGTTACCAGAGTGTCTTGGGTTGTTGCTAAGGTGTAATTAGGTGATTGCTGGTTAAGTGGTTGCTAGGGTTTTGCTAAATAGTTGCTAAGATATTCTGGATGGTTGTTGTGGTGTTACTAGGTGGTTTTGAGTGGTTGCTAGGCCCTAGGGTGTTTCAGGTAGTTGTTTATTTTAAGTGGTTGTTTAGGCTGTTGATAAAGTGATTGCTAGATATTTCAGAGTGGTTGCTAGGGTTTTACTTAGTAGTTGCTAGGACATTCTGGGTAGTTGTTATGGTGTTACTGGGTGGTTATTATTATTAAAGTTATTTAACCATTGTTTTGGGCGATTGTTGGGTTACCAGAGTGTCTTGGGTTGTTGCTAAGGTGTAACTTGGTGATTGCTAGGTATTTCTCAGTGGTGGCTAGGGTGTTACTATGGTGTTTTAGGTGGTTGTTTGGCTGTTACCAAAGTGTCTTGGGTTGTTGCTAAGGTGTAATTAAGTGTTTGCTAGGTATTTCTGAGTGGTTGCTAGGGTGTTACTAGTGTGTTTCAGGTAGTTTTAAGGCTTTTACCAGAGAGTCTTGTGTTGTTGCTAAGGTGTAATTAGGTAATTGCTAGGTATTTTTCTGAGTGGTTGCTAGGCTTTTACTTAGTAGTTACTAGGATGTTCTGGGTAGTTGTTATGGTGTTATTGGGTGGTTCTGAGTGGTTGCTAAGGTGTTACCTAAGTTTTTAGCCAGTTGTTTTGGGTGATTGTTGGGTTACCAGAGTGTCCTGGGTTGTTGCTAAGGTGCAGTTTGGTGATTGCTTGATATTTCTGAGTGGTTACTAGGGTTTTACTAAGCAGTTGCTAGAGTAGCCTGGGTGGTTGTTATGGTGTTACTGGGTGGTTCTGAGTGGTTGCTAAGGTGTTACTTGGGTGTTTAAAGTACTTGTTTCAAGCAATTGTCATGCTTTTACTAGAATGTCTTGAGCTGTTGCTAAGGTGTGATTAGGTGATTGCCAGGTATTTATGAGTGGTTTCAAGGGTTTTGCTAAACAGTTGCTAAGGTACTCTGGGTGGTTGCTATGGTGTTACTGTGTAATTCTGAGTGGTTGCCAAGGTGTTACTATGGTGCTATATACTATGACTGCTAAGTTGTTAGTAGGGGGTTATTAGGCTGTTACCAGAATGTCTTAAGTTGTTGCTACAGTTTTATTAGGTGCTTGCTAGGTAATTCTGAGTGGTTACGCTGGTGTTACTGGGTAGTTCTGGGTTGTTGTTAGGAGGTCTTTTTGTAGTGGCTATTCTGGGTGATAGCTCGGGGGTTACTGGATTCTGAGTGATTGCTAGTTTACTATGTCGTATTATGTAGTTGTTTAGGCCATTTCTAGTGTTTTACTAGGTGGTTGTTGGGGTGTTACTTGGTGATTGCTTGGGTGTTGTAGATGGTTGTTCTGGGTTGTTGTTTGGCTGATATCAGAGTTTTTCTGGGTTGTTGCTTACATGTAGCTAGGTGGTTGATAGGGTATTCTAGGTTGTTCCTAAAACATTATTAGGTGGTTTTGTGTGGTTGCTAACAAGTTGCTAGGTGGTTACTAGAGTGTTTTGGGTGTTTTCAAGTGGGTTAAAAAGATTGTATAGGAACAACAAAATGTATTTGGTATTTTGCATGAGATAATAAAAGTGGTTGTTTGTCTGTTACTAGAGTGTTTTGGGTTGTTGCTAGGATGTTACTTTGTTGGAGATTAGGTGTACAAGGTGGTTGCAGGGTGATATTAGAGTCGTTCTACTGTACGATGTTGTTCTGGGTGCATTGTTAGGCTGTTATCAGAATGTTTTGTATCGGTAATAGGTAGTTGCTAGGGTATGCTGGGGGTTGCTAGGGTGTAACTAGCATGCATTTCACACTATCAAAAAAAAAAGCCAATAACATTTTCTTGTTTGGTATTTTACATGGCATAATAAAACTTGTTTTATACTCCTTGAATTATCTTAACTTGTATAATCTCTATGAAAACAAGCTTTAATGTCTAATGCCATTAGATGTTTCTAGAAAACAGAGAACAAGCCTAAAACAAAATAGTAAGAAATGAATTTGTGCAATGTGACGCTTGAGGTTAATTCTGAGGTTAGTGCTGAAGCAGAAATAGCATCTGAAGCTGCTAACAGATCACAGTCAGGTTTGTTTTGCTGAAGGTTGACCTGAACAACAGCCTTCATTTTGAATGTGAATTGGAGTCACATGAGCTCTCTCCAAAAACTCTCCAGACTCATGCATCCAGCGCTCCACTTCTCATCAGCAATCAGCCTGATTCAGGCGTCCCTATGGAGACTGATGCTGCTGAAGTGGTCAGATGCAGGGACGTTCGTGTCTACGCTTCTGCCACTATCACGTTTACTTGTAGTGATCAATTGCTAAAGCTTTTACCATGATCAGGGCCGCACAATATACTGCAAAATTTTCATGATCACGTTTATAGTATTTGCATCATACATATCACAGAAGTGAGATGAATTACATCTATCTTATGCATTAGTTGTTTATCTAAATTTCTAATAAATAATATTAATATAAATAATATTTAATTCCTAGTAGTTGTTGTTCTGCTATTGGCTCTAGCAGCCCAAAGGTGAACCCAGAACTGAAAATAAACACTAATGGGCGGAGTCAAGATGAGAAAGGTAAATAACAACAGCCAATCAGAGTCAGAATATCTGCTAAAGTTTTCACTCATTCATAGTGTTTTAAAGATGTAGGACTCTATTTTAACAATCTAGGCACAAAGTACATAGTGCTAAAGCATTAAGGTTGTGTTTGAATCCACTTTTGCTATTTTTTTTTTTTTTTTCCCTTTATTTTTTATGCCAAGAACAAGTTACATTATTTATACAGAAAATTGACATTTTATATACATTTTATACATATAAAACCCACTTTAACAACCCCTAAATACACTGCCTAAAGAACGATAAAAATAAATAAATAAATAAATAAAAATGAAAGGAAAAGTAATTATAAAAAAAAATAATAATAATGAATTTTTTAAAAAATGTAAAAAAAAAAGTGCTGTCAAATCTTTTTTTTTTTCAAAATAAAAATAAAAAAAATAAATAAATACATAAATAAATAAAATAATTGTAAATACTTATAGAAATAGAGTGACAACAGTAATGGGTGATTCAATGAGGGATAAGGCTGTGCTATTTAACAATGGTAAGTTAACATAGAAAAAGCTTGAGATTCTGGACAGAGAAAGAAAGGACAAAGAAAAAAGATTCCAGTTACATATAAGACAGTCACATTATTCCCCAGGAAGAACACTTATAGCAGAGAAATATGTTAATAATGGTTGCCATACATATGAGAATTTGCTAGAGCCTCTAATTGAATATTTAATTTTTTCCAAGTGTAAATATAACATCAGATCTTGAAGCCAGTGTGATGCTTTAGGTGGATTTAAAGATTTCCAGTGCAGTAAAATTTGTCTGCGAGCCAGCAAAGATGCAAAGGCTATTATGTTTTGTTGTCTTTGAGTCAGACTCAGTTCGTCAGGTGGAATCCCAAACAACGCAAATTCTGCACATGGCCTAAGCTGTACTTCACACACTTTAGACAATGTATTAAATATAGTTGACCAGTAAGGATTAAGCTTAGGGCACGTCCAAAACATATGAGACAGGTCTGCTACGCCTGTGTGACATCTTATACAGGTCTTGTCAAAAGTAGAGTTAAAAGAGGCTATCCGAGATCTGCTTAGATGTATTCGGTGTAACACTTTAAATTGTATTAAACTTAGGCGAGCACAAGAAGTGCTACCGTTCACCCTACTTAGGGCATTGCTCCAAGATTCCTCTGAAAGTGCTACTCCCAGTTCTTTTTCCCACCTAATTTTAATCTTTTCTGTACTTACAATTTCCAAAGACATAAGAATTGTGTATGTTCTAGAAATAAAACCTTGTAGATAAGAGTGTGTTTCTAACAGAGAATCAACAGAGGACTTTGAAGGAATACTAGGAAATGTTGGGCTTTGAGCACTCACAAAATGGCGTATCTGAAAGTAACGGAAGAGGTCATTATGGTTCAGATTAAATTTGGAACGGAGATCATTAAAACTTGCAAAGACACCATCAATGTAAAGGTTTCCAAACTGCACAATGCCTTTATCTTGCCAACGTTTAAACCCAAGGTCTAATATGGCGGGGAGGAATGCATGATTGTTGCATATTGGGCTCTGAAGCATAAGGGCTTGTCTTAATTTGAGATGTTGACGTAACTGAGACCATATTTTAACAGTGCAGCAGACAATTGGATTTTGTGTGTGTTGTGTGGTTTTAATGGGTAAACTAGATGTCGCCAGGGCTTGTAAGGAGGTTGCTGTGCATGATCTGGATTCTGTTTCGCGCCAATCATTGCTACCTGGTGAGCACATCCAATAAACAATTTTTTGAACATTAGCTGCCCAATAATATGATAAAAAATTTGGAAGAGCTAAACCTCCATCACCCTTATTTTTCTCAAGGAACTCCTTCCGGATCTTAGGAGTCTTTCCATCCCATAAAAAACTTGAGATAAGTTTGTCTAATGTTTTAAAAAAGGCTTTGGATAAGAAGATAGGGAGACATTGAAATACATATAAAAGTTTAGGAAGAACTATCATTTTAACACAGTTTACCCTGCCTGCCAGGGATAGGTAGAGGATCCGCCATTTTTGAAGATCAGATTTAAGTTTAGTCAATAGAGGGGTAAAGTTCTTTTCATATAATCCTTTGAAGTTTGGAGTGATAATAATACCCAAATATTTAAGCTCGGATCTTGTCATGTGGAAGGGAAACACCGAGTCGGGCATTTGCCTGGCAAGTGTATTTACAGGCATACATTCACTTTTGGAAATATTTAACTTGTAGCCTGAGAAGGTTCCGAAATCATCTAAAACTTTGAGAATGTCGCCGATGCATGACAGAGGATCTGAGATGTAGAGAAGTAGGTCATCAGCATATAATGAGAGCTTGTGTTCGACCCCCCACCTAACTATTCCATGAAAAGCAGGTATAGATTTTAATGTTATAGACAGTGGCTCTATTGCGATTGTAAATAAAAGGGGACTAAGTGGGCACCCCTGCCGAGTGCCCCTTGATAAGGGAAAGGTTTTAGACCTCCATTTATTAGTAAGCACAGAGGCAACTGGAGAATAGTACAACAATTGGATCCATTTGATAAAACTGAGGCCAAATCCAAACTTATTCATAGCGAAAAAAAGATAATCCCATTCCACTCGATCAAATGCCTTTTCAGCGTCTAATGATACTACAATTTCAGGTACGACCTGAGATGGGGGGGTGTAGAGGACATTTAAGAGACAGCGGATGTTGGAAAAAATATGACGTCCTTTTAAAAAACCGGTCTGATTAGCAGAGATGATATTAAGTAGAGGAGATTCTAAGCGGATAGCTAATAATTTTGCTAAGATTTTGACATCTGCATTTAATAAAGAAATTGGGCGATATGAACTACATTTAGTTGGATCTTTTTGGGGTTTCAACAAAAGCGTAATCAGTGCTTCATTGAGAGAGTTTGGTAGAGTTCCCTGAGAAAAAGAATGTACAAACATGTTTAGAAGAAGTGGGGATAATTTAGCAGAAAACTTCTTAAAGAATTCGATGGGAAAGCCATCAGGGCCTGGGGTCTTGCCACTCTGTAAAGCTGATATGGCCTCAGATATTTCATGCAACTGAAGGGGGCGGTCTAGGTCTTTTTTATGATCTAATGAAATGCTGGGAGTATATATTTTATTAAAAAACTCTATCAGTTTAAATGGGTCCTTAGATGCTTCAGATGCATAAAGATTAGAGTAAAAGTTTGTAAATATGTTATTGATTTGAAGGGGGTCAGTTGTTAATTCCCCTTCATCATTTGCGATTTCAGAAATATATTGTGCTGATGATCTGGATTTAAGTTGGTGAGCTAAAAATCGGCTAGCTTTATCACCATGCTCATAAAAATAACCCCGCGATCTAAGAATAAGCTGTTCTGCATGGCTAGTTGAGATTAAATTATATTGTGTCTGGAGACCGATTTTTTCCTTATAGAGTTCTGGTGAAGGAGATGTAGAATACCGATTATCAATTTTGGATATTTCATCAATTAGATGCAACCTTTTTTCCTCCCTCGCTTTATTAATAAATGCGGTATATGATATAATGTCTCCCCTAAGCACTACTTTTAATGTTTCCCATAACAGGGAGGGGGAAATATGTTCTGTTGAATTGAATTCTAAAAAATTGTCAATTGAAGAAGATATGTGTTGGCAGAATGATTCATCTGACAATAGTGAGGATTTTAATCGCCACGTGTAGCTCGTAAAGTTACTCGGAAAAGAGAGGTCAAGTAGTAGAGGTGCATGATCGGATTCTACAATGGCAGAATATTCTATACCCTTTACTGAAGAGAGGAGACTTTGGTCTATGAAAAAATAATCAATTCTTGAATAACAGTGATGTACATGAGAAAAATAAGAGAAGGTCTTGCTGTGAGGGTTAAAAAAGCGCCAAGGGTCTACACAGCCTGTCTGGTTCATAAAGGTTAGCATTTCATTTGCCATTTTGGAAAGTGCTTGTGTTTTTGGGTTAGAGCGATCCAAGTTTGGATCCATTACACAATTGAGATCACCCCCTAATATCAAATAATGCGAATTAAAATTGGGTAAAGCAGCTATCAGTTTGCTTACAAATTTCTTATCATCCCAATTGGGGCCGTAAACATTCACCAGCAAGACCTGAGTGTGAAATAGTTTCCCTGATACTATAATATAGCGACCTTGAGGATCAGAAATAATATTAGAAGCTGAAAACTGAATGTTTTTATTTATTATTATAGCTGTACCTCTTGCTTTAGCATTAAATTTAGAGTGGTAAATTTGTCCAACCCATGGTTTCTGTAATCTAAGATGATCTGAATTGAGCAAATGTGTTTCCTGAAGGAAAATTATGTCAGATTTAAGACGTTTAAGATGAGAGAAGATTCTTGACCTCTTAACAGGACCATTAAGACCCTTAACATTCCATGAAGTAAACCTAATGAATGACTTTCCTGTCATTCCTCCTCTGTTTAAGATAGACATAATGGAACATAGACAAAAGTTAACACACAGCTAAGTGTTTCTGTATCTCTGTCATCACTCAGATAATATATATAATAATAATAAATAATAAATGATAAAAAGAAAATATCAAAAAAGAAAATAAAAAAAGAGAAAAACAAACAAACAAACATAAAAACCCCGAGGCAGTGAACCAACCCTTGAACATCAGAACACCTTTTCCTATGTTTACCTTCGGAACTAAGGTAAGCTGCAGGACTCCACAAACCTAGATGCACTCCCAGCGACTCGATTTATAACTAAACAACTGAGTCTCCGACATACACGCATCATACGTTTATAAATGGTAATTATAAAAATAAAATAAGGTTAAAAAAAGAAGAAAAAACAAGATAGAGTTAGCAGTTTTAAGTGAAACTAGCTAAAAAGAGGGAAAAATCTGTCCTTACAGTATTATATTGCAAAGCAAAAATAGCAGTCTGTGAGTGACCGTCCGCTGTTTAATATTAATAATGCCCTCTCGTGTTGAAGTGTGCATTTTAACGATAAAGAAAAGTGAAAAGATTAATGATGATGATAAAAAATAAAGTGAAGTAGATGACCTCGTAACTTTCTGAAGTATTTAGGAACGAATTGGGAACAGCAAAAGTCACTTTCCAGCAGCTGCGGGCGTGTTAATTCGCCGTTCATAGAAGGCTTCGGCATCTGGAGCTGAATCAAAGGTGAGAGTTTCCCCGTCATATGTAAGACGCAGACGGGCAGGGTAAAGAAGTCTGAAACGAATCCCTTTTTGATAGAGCTTCGTTTTGACATTCTTGAAAGCAGCGCGCTTCCTGCTGAGAGCTGCGCTCAGGTCAGGGTAAAATCTGATGGTTTTCCCTCGGTATTGCAGCTCGTGTTGTCTGGCCCACTGCAAGGTTCGTTCCTTCTCTTGGTAACGATGAAAACAGACGATGATGGGCCTTGAAGGTTGTCCATCTCTGGGTTTAGGCGCAAGCGCTCGATGTGCCCTTTCCAGTTCGGGTGGTTTCTCAAACACCTGCTCTCCCAGCACGTCTTTTAGTAGATCCGAAGTAAACTTGACCATGTCTTTTCCGCTTTCGCTGTCTTCGGGGATGTTTATAATCCGGAGGTTTGCCCTGCGTGAACGATTTTCCAGGTCATCTAGACGATCTAACAGCGTTTCGTTCGATGCTTTCAGCGCTGCGATGTCCGCCTCAGCTCTATTGAGAGCCTCAAAGTTTTCCCCGGCAGTTGTTTCCACAGTAGTGAGACGTTTTCCGAGCGTGTCAACAGTTTCTTTAAACAATTCAATAGAATGTTGAATTGGGGCAAGGGAAGATTTGATTAGAGCACTCATATCGTCTTTGAGGTTTTCGCGTTGTTTTTCCAACTCCGATGTCAGTTTATTTAGAGAAAGTTCCTCCGTCTCCGAGTCACCCATCGCCATTTTAGCCAGCTTGCTGCTTATCGAAGTTTTCTTCGGATCTTGGTCAGCTTTCGTTTTGGAACCCGGCATTTTGCATCCACGTCTGCTTAAAAGTTACCAGTTTTAACCTAATGTGTTAAGAAGATTATTAAACTGATATTTAAGGTAAAGTTGTCAGGAGGCTCATACGCACGCGACCGTTCTCTACATTGCTCGAACCGGAAGTCCCACTTTTGCTATTTTAATGATGGATAAATACGCTCTGCACCCTGGCACATGGTCTAACAGGGCTGTGCTTATTCTCTTAATGAGTTCTGGTTGTGTTTTGAGCATAACCTGCATTAAACCAATCAGAGTCTCATCTCTTATTCCCTTTAAGAGTCAGTTGTGTCGCGCTCCATGGTACATTTGCTATTTACATGGCGACTTTGTAAGTGTAAAAACTGAACACTTTTCTAGCGAGAAAACAGTTAAACAGAGCATCTGCAGCGCCAGGATAAAGAACAAGCCTCCTCCATTCAGCCTCTTTACTTTCTCTTTACTCCTTTACTTTGGTGGAGTGAGGAAACGGTGGAAACTCACTCCACTGAACACATCCATTAGCCCACATGTTTCATTTCCTTTTTTAAGCACAAAGATTTGTGTCAAAACTATTTCTAAATTCAGTTCTGATCTCCAGCAGATGAATAAATGAACAATAATAATGAAGTGTGGTCAGAAAACTGAGTTATATGCCCCATATGCTGATGCAGACGTCTCCAACACCCCACAGCTGGACACATCTACACTTGTGTTTATTAATCTGCGTAAAATTACCAATACTGCTAATAATAGTAACAATATACAGATGCAGATCGTCATGAATAAACTGAAGAATCCTCCTCGAGGTGAAGAAGGCATGTAGGCAGTGCTGTTTATAATGATTTAGAAAATCATCATTTCTGGATCATTTTTTCTGTAAAGATATTTATGTGTTGCAGTTCATCCTATGTGTGTTCAGCAGTTTGTAAGTGTTTGGACCTGCATAGATGCATAACTAACGCGCTCTGCTGGACTTTAGAGCAGCTTTTAGTTAGTCAGTGGTGTGGTCTATTTCAGCTCCTCAAAATAGCCACGCACCAACAATGCACCTTATAGACCAGCACACACGAGTCCACAAAGTCGATCAAATGGATTTGCTATTTAAACAATGTGGTGCAAAACATCTTGAGCCTTATTACGCTGAGTGTATGATAGAGCCCATTGTGTTTGCACCTCAACACAGTTCTTTGACTGTTTGTCTCCATCTAGTGTCTGAATAATGTGCAGGTTAGTGTATACTCCATCAGCTGTTTCTGTCAGCTTTGTGTTTTTGACTGTTTGGCGCCATCTAGTGTCAGAATAATGCGCCGGTTTGTGTATACTCCATCAGCTGTTTCTGTCAGCTTTGTGTTTTTGACTGTTTGTCTCCATCTAGTGTCTGAATAATGCGCCGGTTTGTGTATACTCCATCAGCTGTTTCTGTCAACTTTGTGTTTTTGACTGTTTGTCTCCATCTAGTGTCTGAATAATGTGCAGGTTAGTGTATACTCCATCAGCTGTTTCTGTCAGCTTTGTGTTTGTGACTGTTTGTCTCCATCTAGTGTCTGAATAATGCGCCGGTTTGTGTATACTCCATCAGCTGTTTCTGTCAACTTTGTGTTTTTGACTGTTTGTCTCCATCTAGTGTCTGAATAATGTGCCGGTTTGTGTATACTCCATCAGCTGTTTCTGTCAACTTTGTGTTTTTGACTGTTTGTCTCCATCTAGTGTCTGAATAATGTGCAGGTTAGTGTATACTCCATCAGCTGTTTCTGTCAGCTTTGTGTTTTTGACTGTTTGTCTCCATCTAGTGTCTGAATAATGCGCAGGTTAGTGTATACTCCATCAGCTGTTTCTGTCAACTTTGTGTTTTTGACGGTTTGTCTCCATCTAGTGTCTGAATAATGTGCAGGTTAGTGTATACTCCATCAGCTGTTTCTGTCAGCTTTGTGTTTGTGACTGTTTGTCTCCATCTAGTGTCTGAATAATGTGCAGGTTAGTGTATACTCCATCAGCTGTTTCTGTCAGCTTTGTGTTTGTGACTGTTTGTCTCCATCTAGTGTCTGAATAATGCGCCGGTTAGTGTATACTCCATCAGCTGTTTCTGTCAGCTTTGTTTTTTGACGGTTTGGCGCCATCTAGTGTCTGAATAATGTGCAGGTTAGTGTATACTCCATCAGCTGTTTCTGTCAGCTTTGTGTTTTTGACTTTTTGGCGCCATCTAGTGTCTGAATAATGTGCAGGTTAGTGTATACTCCATCAGCTGTTTCTGTCAGCTTTGTGTTTTTGACTGTTTGTCTCCATCTAGTGTCTGAATAATGCGCCGGTTTGTGTATACTCCATCAGCTGTTTCTGTCAGCTTTGTGTTTTTGATTGTTTGTCTCCATCTAGTGTCTGAATAATGTGCAGGTTAGTGTATACTCCATCAGCTGTTTCTGTCAACTTTGTGTTTTTGATTGTTTGTCTCCATCTATTGTCTGAATAATGCGCCGGTTAGTGTATACTCCATCAGCTGTTTCTGTCAACTTTGTGTTTTTGATTGTTTGTCTCCATCTAGTGTCTGAATAATGTGCAGGTTAGTGTATACTCCATCAGCTGTTTCTGTCAACTTTGTGTTTTTGATTGTTTGTCTCCATCTATTGTCTGAATAATGCGCCGGTTTGTGTATACTCCATCAGCTGTTTCTGTCAACTTTGTGTTTTTGACTGTTTGTCTCCATCTAGTGTCTGAATAATGTGCAGGTTAGTGTATACTCCATCAGCTGTTTCTGTCAGCTTTGTGTTTTTGACGGTTTGGCGCCATCTAGTGTCTGAATAATGTGCAGGTTAGTGTATACTCCATCAGCTGTTTCTGTCAGCTTTGTGTTTTTGACTGTTTGGCGCCATTTAGTGTCTGAATAATGCGCCGGTTAGTGTATACTCCATCAGCTGTTTCTGTCAGCTTTGTGTTTTTGACTGTTTGTCTCCATCTAGTGTCTGAATAATGTGCAGGTTAGTGTATACTCTATCAGCTGTTTCTGTCAGTTTTGTCTTTTTGACGGTTTGTCTCCATCTAGTGTCTGAATAATGTGCAGGTTAGTGTATACTCCATCAGCTGTTTCTGTCAGCTTTGTGTTTTTGATGGTTTGTCTCCATCTAGTGTCTGAATAATGTGCAGGTTAGTGCATACTCCATCAGCTGTTTCTGTCAGCTTTGTGTTTTTGACTGTTTGTCTCCATCTAGTGTCTGAATAATGCGCCGGTTTGTGTATACTACATCAGCTGTTTCTGTCAACTTTGTGTTTTTGACTGTTTGTCTCCATCTAGTGTCTGAATAATGCACAGGTTAGTGTATACTCCATCAGCTGTTTCTGTCAGCTTTGTGTTTGTGACTGTTTGTCTCCATCTAGTGTCTGAATAATGCGCCGGTTTGTGTATACTCCATCAGCTGTTTCTGTCAGCTTTGTGTTTTTGATGGTTTGGCGCCATCTAGTGTCTGAATAATGTGCAGGTTAGTGTATACTCCATCAGCTGTTTCTGTCAGCTTTGTTTTTTGACGGTTTGGCGCCATCTAGTGTCTGAATAATGTGCAGGTTAGTGTATACTCTATCAGCTGTTTCTGTCAGCTTTGTGTTTTTGACTGTTTGGCGCCATCTAGTGTCTGAATAATGTGCAGGTTAGTGTATACTCCATCAGCTGTTTCTGTCAGCTTTGTGTTTTTGACTGTCTCCATCTAGTTTCTGAATAATGCGCCGGTTAGTGTATACTCCATCAGCTGTTTCTGTCAACTTTATGTTTTTGATTGTTTGTCTCCATCTAGTGTCTGAATAATGTGCAGGTTAGTGTATACTCCATCAGCTGTTTCTGTCAACTTTGTGTTTTTGATTGTTTGTCTCCATCTATTGTCTGAATAATGCGCCGGTTTGTGTATACTCCATCAGCTGTTTCTGTCAGCTTTGTGTTTGTGACTGTTTGTCTCCATCTAGTGTCTGAATAATGTGCAGGTTAGTGTATACTCCATCAGCTGTTTCTGTCAGCTTTGTGTTTTTGACGGTTTGGCGCCATCTAGTGTCTGAATAATGTGCAGGTTAGTGTATACTCCATCAGCTGTTTCTGTCAGCTTTGTGTTTTTGACTGTTTGGCGCCATTTAGTGTCTGAATAATGCGCCGGTTAGTGTATACTCCATCAGCTGTTTCTGTCAGCTTTGTGTTTTTGACTGTTTGTCTCCATCTAGTGTCTGAATAATGCGCCGGTTAGTGTATACTCCATCAGCTGTTTCTGTCAGCTTTGTGTTTTTGACGGTTTGGCACCATCTTGTGTCTGAAAAATGTGCAGGTTAGTGTATACTCCATCAGCTGTTTCTGTCAGCTTTGTGTTTTTGACTGTTTGTCTCCATCTAGTGTCTGAATAATGTGCAGGTTAGTGTATACTCCATCAGCTGTTTCTGTCAGCTTTGTGTTTTTGACGGTTTGGCACCATCTTGTGTCTGAATAATGCGCAGGTTAGTGTATACTCCATCAGCTGTTTCTGTCAGCTTTGTGTTTTTGACGGTTTGGCGCCATCTAGTGTCTGAATAATGTGCAGGTTAGTGTATACTCCATCAGCTGTTTCTGTCAGCTTTGTGTTTTTGACGGTTTGGCACCATCTTGTGTCTGAAAAATGTGCAGGTTAGTGTATACTCTATCAGCTGTTTCTGTCAGCTTTGTTTTTTGACTGTTTGGCGCCATCTAGTATCTAGTGTCTGAATAATTCACAGGTTAGTGTATACTCCATCAGCTGTTTCTGTCAGCTTTGTGTTTTAACTGTTTGTCTCCATCTAGTGTCTGAATAATGCGCAGGTTAGTGTATACTCCATCAGCTGTTTTTGTTTCTGTCAGCGCTGCATAGATTAAAGAATTAAAAAACTCATATGGCACAGAACATTGTTTTGTGTCTAATTTTTATGTTTTGTGGCCAGTAGCCATGTAGTAAAGCAGGATAAAGTACATCCAGGATGGTTGTTTTCTTAGAATAAACCCTTCAGTCTTATACAACATTGCTCCGCCTAATGTCAGGCTGCTGATAAACCTGTCAGGCTTTATTCTTCGATAACAACCTCCTGGATGTTCCCTTTATCTTATTATTAAATTATTGAATATCAGCTTATGTGTGGTGATGTGTCCGCCGTGGGTCAGAGAGCATCACATGAAGGCAGAGCAAGACACAATACACCCTTTCTCAGAGCTGGTCACATGCTGTCAGAGCCGTCACTGCAAGGAAACACTCGCTCTCTGTGTGTGTGTGTGTGTGTAAGGGGTTAAACACAAGCATAGCTGGAGACGCAGGTGATGGAGGTTAAGGTCAGATACAACCTCGGATCTTAAAGATGCCTTTTTATATTTCTGGGAAAGCAAAAAGAAAGCTTTTCGTCGGTCTCTGGTGGGTACTTCTGGAGGAGAAATGGCTCAGTGTGTATTTATTTATTATTATTATTATTCTTTTTATGTAAAATGTTCACATGTTTTATTGGTTTATATTTTATTTAATTAGTTTAGTACATGGTGTACTGCTTTTGATTTTTATTTGTGTTAGCTTTGCATGTTTAGATATTGTATTGACAAACACGGATGTGTTGTTGTTTTTGTTTAAAGCTCTATCTTACAGTATGTGTTTGTGTGTGTCTGTTGTTTTGATTTACACACTTTACATTGTTACATCTCTAAATTGCTGAAATACCAGCGACCGCTTTAAGTTATCGCTGTAAAGTAATTGCTTTAGTGTTTGTGTTCGTGTTGTGTGTTTTGTACGATGTGCAGACGTGTGTGATCAGAGGGCTGCAAAGAGGGCTTTTGCAAAAATACTCGCAAAATTCTGATGAGCTCCATCAATTTAGCGAGCGTGCAAATATGGAGACGGAGATGTTTTTAAAATGAGTTTAAAATGTTCAATTTTGAAAACGTAAACACATGTAAGAATGCATTCTTTCTCTCCATCTGTCTGTGTGCGTCTCAGAGTCTCTGATAAACAGCCCTCCTCAAAGCCAGTGAAAAGTGCAGCAGTTTCTCTCCAGAGCTCCAGACGGCAGCCCTTCAACCAAACAAACGTTCATCTGGACCACAATGCAAACTTCTACACTGCTGATCGACCCAAACCACACGAAAACAACATCGAGAAACAGCAGAAACACACACTGGATGAGAGACGAGACCCAGAGCACACATGTAGAGGAGACACACAGCAAATGACATCACAGGATAGCCGCGAAGGTAGGACCAAAGACTGTAGAATCCACAAGACATGTCCCTCGTATAGTTTTGAATAGGGAAAAGTGTAATGGTCAATATGGAAAATGAAGCCCCGCCTTCTAGTACAGCAGCCAATCATAGATCATAATAGGCTTCTCAGAGGGAGGGGCTTGGTGCAGATGTGTCTTTATGACAGTTTCTGCAGCTTCATTATGATCACTGGAATATAGAAATATATCCACAGAAAGCTTTACATTTCTACTTTTAAACCAACCAACTACACTTGAAAACAATTGTTCTCTGGTTTTGTAATCTGTATTAAATGAATGCAAGGTACAGTCCTGTTTAACCCAGATTACATGACAGCAACCACTGGAACAAACATGTCAACAAAGCGGTCTTCTATCATGCTCCGAAAGGTCGAAATATCTTTTTGTTTCAGTTTAAGTCTTAATCGCACTATTTTTAGAGCTTTGCAATTAATCAAAATGCGTCTCTGATGTCTCTAGAGTGTGTAGTGAGGTTTGAGCTCAAAATACCACACAGATAATGTTTATAACTGACCCGTTTAGGCTTTGATCCTAGTTGTGACGTTTTGGTGACTGTCGCTTTAAATTCAAATGAGATTGTGCTCTTTTCAGAAGCGGGCGGAGCTATAAATGCCAGCATAGCGGCAGATGTAAAGCTGGACTAGCATTATCTGTGGTAAAAAGGTCACATTTGAGCAGTGCGAGTGTGTGCTTCATGCTTGTGTCAGTCTATGTGGCTCCTATAATCCTCTTAGTCTATGCTGACATCATCTTCAGCAGCTCAAACACTCTAATGGCTAATGGACAGACGGCTGCTTCTCACTCAGGGCTGCTGGTTATGCTAATGAGGGCGAGATGGGCACTCGTGGGCGGGGCTTTCCCCTTCTGATGACACGTACAAAGGGAGACTGTCAATCAAAGTGTTTGATGAATTACAATTAATTCATGTTGACTACTGAAGGCTTGATATATTCACACACTGCTGACACACAACTGGGTTTAAACTACTTAAAAAAGGGATTTTGTATAAAAGCTCCCTGTTAAATTGGATGTTACAGCAATAATGGTGAATGAAGTTGATATTTAGTTTGACTGGTCACAGTATGAACACAGAGTGAGCTGTGGAGGCTGTTTACGCTGATTATAGGAGCTGTGTTCAGATGTTAGCGTCTGATTAGTGTCCGTGGTAGTTTTATCTGGTGTTGTGTGTTTGTGATGGATTGTGGAAAGCAGATATAAAGGGCTGAGTGTTTTCCAGCGCAGGCGAGCACACACTGAGCGCTCGCTGTGGTTAGTGTCCATGAGCTGCCAGCACACTGAAGCCGATGATGGGAGTTTTCATCCCCTTCTGTCGCTCAGCATTCTCCATCCAAACACACGCCGCGTTGTTTTCTTTAGGCTTTTATGGACTCTCTGCACATCACACACAGACATACACAAATAAACAAACAAGTAAACACACACACACATAGTATTTACAGCACAATACATGCTTTAAAGCCATATAAACAAGCAGACCAAGAATAGAAAATAAAAGACAGATAGACAGATGGATGGATGGGTGGATGGATGGATAGATGAAGGGTTTAATAGACGAATAAATGGATAGATAGGCAGACAAATGGACAAATAGATGGATGCATGGATGGACAGATGGAAGGATGGACATATAAACAGACAAATGGATGGGTGAAAGGATAGATGGAGGGTTCAATGGATGAAAAGATAGATAGATAGATAGATAGATAGATAGATAGATAGATAGATAGATAGATAGATAGATAGATAGATAGATAGATAGATAGATAGATAGATAGATAGATAGATAGATAGATAGATAGATCGATGGACGGACGGACGGATGAAGGGTTTAATAGATAGATAGATAGACAGACAGACAGACAGACAGACGGACGGACGGACGGATGGATTGATGGACAGATGAAGGGTTTAATAGATAGATGGATGGATGGATGGATGGATAGATGGATAGATAGATAGTGATATTGAGTGTATATTGTGCTGATGTGTGTGTGTGTGTGTGTGTGTGTGTTTGTGTGTGTGTGTGTGTGTGTGTGTGTGTGTGTGTGTGTGTGTGTGTCAGTATCTCCAGCTCAGATGGAGCGACCCTGCTCTGAGTGTCCTGTAGGGGGCGCTGCTGCAGCTGCAGATCTGGAAAACAGCTCTGGATCTCTGCCCACTCCTGATGGCTCAGAGCTGCTGGACATGGAGGAGTGTGAGTGTGTGTTCTGCTGCTGCTCCCACACACACCGGGCCCCGCACACATCCTCCTGGGCCCTCGCGCTCTACGGGGACGCCTGCTTCTCTCAGGACGTGCGGGAGTATGAGCAGACACTCTGCAGCCACTGCGAATCGCCCACGCTGGAGGACAAAACACAGGTACTGCTCCTTCTGTCTGTGTGTGTGTGTGTGGGGGTGTGTGTGTCCATGCATTTGACCATATTTGACCTCATAATGTAAATAAAAGGAAATCATTTATTTTAATAGTAATCCTAATAAAAGAAAACGTAAGGAAAAAGAATAAGAATAAATGTCAATAAATTTGAATCAATTAATAAGCACATAAAAACATCAGGGTTTCCGCAGGGTCTTAAAAAGTCTAAAGTTTAAAAATCGTAATTTTAGGCCGTAAAAAGTCTTAAATTCGCTGTTCTAGATCTTAAATATTTTTGCACAGGTCTTATTTTTCTGATGTCCATGTAACGCTACATCTAATGCTCATTTCAATTCTTTTTTGTTGTTGTTGCTTGGTTTTCGGGAAGTTGTAGTTCTTTATTTCAATAGTCCAATTGTAAATTGCGGTATTAAAACTACAAATGAGACCAACATGCTATAGCCAATCAGCTTTCTGTTATTGAACTGCGAATGTGACGTCATCGCAGAGCTTGCGGAGGTTTGCTTCGGGTGCACGTGACATGATTTCGGCTGGCGGAGCTGATGAAATGTTTTGAGACTCGGGTGAACAGTTCACGCTGAGACGCGCTTCATTTGAGTTGAATATTAAATACTGTGAAGAGATTTTGTCTGAAACGGGTATGATGGTACAGACACCTTTATGATCTGTCCATGCGTGATCACAGAGATGACCAGACGACTAATAACTCTTGGTTAGAAATTGCAACAGCCGTGGGAAACGAGGAAAGTTTTTGTAAAAGTTTGGAAAAACCTGAGGGATGAGTTTGTTAAAACAAAAAAATAGGCCATGCAAAAGTGGAGACCCAGGCGGTAATAATATTACAGAATATGTTTTTCCACCAGTCATAGGTTTTACACTAGGGATGCAACAATACAGTAGCCCACTTTTTTTCCAGTTTTTAACACAGTTTTCTGTTCGTTTCTCATGCGTTGACATGTGTTTATTTTTTTATAGGCAATAGGATCAGTAAGAGGTTAAGGAGAAAAAAATAAAAATTATTTATTGCAATACTCATTTTGTTGTACTTAAAAGCCAAGAAAAGTGCAGTAGTTCCTAGTGTATTGTATAAAAATGAACAGTGAAATCTCACAGCTGCTGGTAGCCCATGTACAAACTGGGGAACACATGAAATCCTGCACTTTGAAAATAAACACACATGTGAAGTTAATAAAGATAACTTGGCCATTTCAAATCAGCATATTTGTACTTCAGTAAACATAAATAAACCATCTTCATTATCTCGGTGCTGAAAAATGCGAGACTGTAGTCTGTAAAGCAGACTGAGTGCTTTTATAAGATGACAGAAGCCCACATCTCCAATCTCCCAAAACGACTGCAAATCTCCAGCAGTAAACACCCGCACTGCCTTTTATTTTATGTGCCTCTCGGATCCAGTTGGGTTTGTTTGCTGGAAAGATTCAGTGAGGGATTGTTGCTGTTTGGAGGACTTTATTACCTTCTCTGCTCTCCTGCATTCAGACAGTGATATTGCTGGGTGATGCGCTGCAGATGTGCAGTCATGGTTATGCGTGTAAATCAATGCTGCACACAGTTATTTTTTGTTCACCGTTTTTTCTTTTATTGGGATTATACTTACCGGCAAAACCAAAATGTCCTCACACCGCAGATTTGAATGACGCCGGTGCTTTCTCGTACTGTTGCCTCACTTCGCCGGCGCTTCCTTATACTGTTGTCTCAACCTCACTTCACCGCCGCTCGCCATGTTAAAGTGTGGAGTGATGGTCAAGTGCCCCCTAACTTTAGAGCATAGTGATTGGATGTTTATTATGTTTTGATGTTTTTTATGATTTAGAGGCACACACAGTCAGTTTGGGGAGATATAAAACACACACATAAATTAATTAAACGCAAAACCGAGAAAACCCCAATTCACAAGCCCATATTGAACCGTGGAGGACGTACCTCGTTTAATTGAGAACCGTGGCATCCCTATTTTACACTGATGTGTATTACAGTTTTGAATTTTGAAACAAACTAAAATTAAGAAACAAATGATGTCTTTGATAACTGGAAAGGAATATATGAACCTATTGGTTTACAGTATACTGATGGCCAATTTCTAGGCTCTAGGAATGGAATGTTGGACCTTTATTGTCTTTTTAGCTTATAAGTAGAGGACAGAATCTAGCCAGACAGTATTGTGTGAATTGTTTAGTGGGCTAAATAAAGATACCGTCTGTATTTTTAGTAAGTGTGCTTTTCTTTTTTAGCTTTTATTCCTGCCATAATAATAAGTATATTTGTAGAGTAACCCATGCTCTGTTGTCATTAATAATTAACTTTAATAGGTAGAACTGTCAGAGATATGAACAAAAGCAAGTAATGCATCAAAGTTTGATTTCAAAAATCTTGAATGATTATAAAACTCTTTATAATCATTATGATAACTAATAAAAGTAATAAACATAATTTGTTTTTAAATCTTCAATGATATTAATGATATGACCTAGTTCTGTAAACTGTCTACTTCTCTGTTTATTCATCTGATTTTACTGTCTAGTTCTTTTGACCGGGCCCTCTCGTTTAAAACAATCTCTCAATGGCGCACACGTCAAGTATAAAAGCCACGTCCGTTTCGTGAGTTGCACGATGTGGCGCCAGGCGAGAGTATAAATCAGCCTTAAGATGTTTGTTTGTTTGTTTGTTTGTTTTTTTCTGTAGTTCGATGGTGCATCTAACCTGTCTTCAGTGCTGTTCAATTAGAATACGTTTATTTTACCAATAATTTTGTGATTTTGCTTTTTCTCTTTATGTGTATGCATGCTTTTGATATTGTGATATAGGTCTGAAATTGAATACTTAATGGTCGTAAAAAGGTCTTAAATTTGACATTATGATATCTGCAGAAACCCTGAAACATTCAGTTCAACCCTTTTTTCTTTTTTTTGACCCGATTTAAGCATATTTATTTTATAAAAACAAAATATTAATTTTATAGTATTATATTATTATATATTATTGCTATGCTGGCTATGAATGAAATGTAAAATATACTGCAATATAGGGGTTTATTTTACAATGATATTATTATCTGTCATATTTAAGGCAGAAGAATGGTACAAAATTGACAAATATTGATATTTAATAAATATATCAGTGTTATTTTAGTTTTTTTCTTAACATTTTAACAACTTTTGTAGTTTTATTAGGAAAAGAAATCTAGTTTAATTAAAATAAATGAAGAACCTTTAATGTAATGTTGTCAGTTTTGTTGTGTTGTCTGATGTGTTTGCCTTGTATCTTGTCTGTCTTTTGTCCTAACGCTGATCAAACTGATGCTAACTGTACTGACAGGACCCACATATTATACAGGTACAGTAGCTGCAGCATTCACTGAATGGAGAATCAATATTCAGCAGATGCAGATGCAGTGCGCGCGCGTGTGTGTGTGTGTGTGTGTGTGTGTGTGTGTAAAGCCTTTGATGGTTCTGCAGAGCTGTTTTATGAGCTCTACAGGACTCGCGGAGCAACAGTCGACTCTTACTGTCCTCCCGCTTCAAAGAGAGGCTCATCGACCTCTGTTCACATACAGAGAAATGCAGTGACTGCACACACACACGCTTCATCAATGGCTCGGGATTGTTTTTAATTGACTTTCAGAATGAAAAAGCCTTAATTATATACTTTTTGCGTTTTTTCATGATTTCTCCAAACTGTCCTGTTATGTGGCTGTTATGTGCTCCAAATTAGTCTGCATGTATGACCAACCCTCCGGAAAAATGCTGTAGTCATTTAGTAAATACTGTAGTGTTTTTCAACCATACTATAGTAAAGCACTTGAATTGATTTGTTGGGGTGATTCTACAGTTACTACAACTATAGTAATTCATCTGTTGTGATGATTCGACAGTTGCTATAGTAACACAACAACTAGTAATTAATCTGTTGGTGTGATTCTACAGTTGCTATGGTAACATAACAACTATAGTAATTCATCTGTTGTGATGATTCGACAGTTGCTATAGTAACACAACAACTAGTAATTAATCTGTTGGTGTGATTCTACAGTTGCTATGGTAACATAACAACTATAGTAATTCATCTGTTGTGATGATTCGACAGTTGCTATAGTAACACAACAACTAGTAATTAATCTGTTGGTGTGATTCTACAGTTGCTATGGTAACATAACAACTATAGTAATTCATCTGTTGTGATGATTCGACAGTTGCTATAGTAACACAACAACTAGTAATTAATCTGTTGGTGTGATTCTACAGTTGCTATGGTAACATAACAACTATAGTAATTCATCTGTTGTGATGATTCTACAGTTGCTATGGTAACACAACAACTAGAAATGAATCTGTTGGTGTGATTCTACTGTCGCTATGGTAACACAACAACTATAGTAATTAATCTGTTGTGGTGATTCTACAGTCGCTATGGTAACACAACAGCTATAGTAATTAATCTGTTGTGGTGATTCTACAGTTGCTATGGTAACACAACAGCAATAATAATTAATCTGTTGTGGTGATTGTATAGTTGCTATGTAACACAACAACGGTAATATAAACAGTTGACGCAATACTATAGTTTTCTACAGCTTTAGGGTATATTATATATATTGTTTATTATGCTAGTATAAAATACCCTATAGCTGTAGAAAACTACAGTATTGTGTCAACTGTTTATATTACCGTTGTGTACTATAGTAAAAACTAAAGTGTACTACAGTATTTATTACAGTTTATCAGTTGACTATAGTTAATTACTATAGTATTTTTTTCATGAGGGAACTGGATCTTCTCTAAACCAGCAACCCGGATTAAGTGGCTTAATTCCAACGGATTATAAAACATTAAAAAGCTGTTATCTCTAAATGAAACGCACGTTTAGTTGTAAGTTGTGTTATTAATTTAGCTAGGCATTGACAGTTATTATGATTTTTCTTAACAGGAGCTTCAACAGCAGCTGATTATTGAGACCAGGAATCTGAAAAAGACCAGAACTTTCTACCACAAACTGATTCAGCAGGAGAGGAAAAATAAAGGTAGAAACTCTGCTGTGTTGATGACTGACGCAGGAGATGCTGATATCTGTGTGAGGTGATTTCTCTTTTCTCTCTGCTCAGGTTCAGACTCAAAGCTGATGGTGTCTAAAGTCAAGCTGCAGTTTGATGAGCTCAGAGCTAAAGTTGAGTTTCTGCAGACGGTGAAGAAATACTTGCAGGTTTGAGCTTAATTTGAATCTCAGAGCAATAATATTTTATATTTGCATTCATTTAAATGTGCTGTATGTCAGTTTTTGACTAATCTAAAGCATAAAAACACCATAATATGTGTGCAGATATTCAGAAACATGCTCGGTGAACATCCTAGTTTATCTGAAAAATAATGCTAAAGTCAGATATTCTGCTGTGAACATGTGTGTTACGTGCCAGAACGGCTGTCTTTGTTTTGGTCTCTGCCCAATGCCAGTTTAGCCAATTACATTTCAGCACCCCGGGTCGCCTTGCTGGAAAACAAACAGCGTATTTCATTTATTCAGTCAGGAAGGCTCTCAAAGCATGCGTCCACGACCTAAATGCGAACTCCGGTGGACAGTAGCAGACTCTGAAATGAGACGCAGATTCAGAGTTCCACATGAAGTAAATAATTAGAATTAAAATATAAAATATAAATATTAAATTAAATTAATAAAAAAAATAAAATATAAATATTACAAATGTAAACATTACCTGAGCAGGTAACATTGTAACCCTGTGTTCTAACAATACGCTTCGTTACGAGATTTGCAGTAATAAGCAAATGGGCTGTTTGCACCAGTGAAATGGTAAGCTTTATAATCTAATGCAGTGGATCTCAAACATTTTTCATCAAGTACCACCTCAGAAAAAAAATTATCTCTCCAAGTACCACCATAATGAGCAGTACTGAAATACAGTAGCGTAGTAAGCAGCTAAAGCTCTGAACAGTTCAAAATGTGTCAGATTAATTCCTATTATTAAGAAGAGTTATTATTGTCAGCCACTTTAACCATTATAAACAGTCTGAACGTTAACACTGTACTGTGCTTATATGTAAAAAACAAACAAACAAACTAAAAAACGAAATATATCAACATTTAAATTAAAATGTGCTTTTAAAATGGAAGGTTACTGTTCTTAAAAAGTAAAGAAAAGAGCTGTACTTAAAGGTTCAGGACACCCTGGAGAACTTTTTTTTTGTATATTAACAGGTTTGTGTGTGTTGAGCATCAGTTTAGACAATGTTAGCACCTGTCAGCTGTAATTGTGGGGGAAACTGGATAATTTTGAGCGTTTGTCAGCTAATTTCAGCTTCCGGGTTTAAAATGATTTTTGGGGCGGATCAAAATCGTAGCCGTAAACTGCAAGTGCAATGATGACGCGTCGGTTTCTCATTATTATTCATAGCGGAGTTTTCTTATCCTAAGAGCCGGCTGCTTAATTATTCATGAGAGCACGTGCTTTCCAAAGGCGAGACAGACCTGCCAGTTTCAAGCAAGCTGTGAGACACAGACCAACAGGACGCAGTAGCCGTTCATGAAGGCTTGCATGTGTTTGTTTCCATGATCCACGGGGTTTGTTGCATGTTTTTTTCCCCGCGATCTTGTCAGGGCCGATCATACAGCAAAGCTGTGTGTGTGTGCTGGAAGCATTTTTGTCGGGAGAGCAGCACGAGAATTGAAGAATGGAGGACGCTGACTTTTATCAGGAGTTCGTTCACATTCAGACACATCGCCGTGCTGCTGTGTTCACCTAAATCCTCCAGATTACCAGCAGGGCTAATGGTTAAAATAGAGAGGTCAGGAGACCTGCTGCACTGAGTCTGCATTCAGATCTATAATAGACCCGGGGATTGAGGGAGAATCTTCATTTATAGTGTTTACATGAACACACTTATCTTTATAATGATATAAATTATGGTTATGTGTATATGAAATTACAAATAACAAATGTAGCAGGGCACTAAATTACTGTTTATTTCTTTGCATTTAACTTTGTGAACTATAAACTCATGCGTCTCCTCACGGTTTGTGTCTCATTTTGTGAGCCGACTGACAACAGCAGTTGTTCTCTCCCCTACTGGCCACGCCCACTCTTGCCCGATGCTCGCGGAGCTCCGCCCATTAATCATGCATCTTTTGAAAAAACTCTGAAGTAGACTTTAACCGAAAGTGGGGGGTGTCATGACCCTTTAAATGTAAAGTATTACCATATAGTAGTCAATTCATCAACAGCTGAAAATGTTGCCTGGACCTCAGAAATATAGGCTTATGTCATATAATAAATATTATTGTATGTCATATTCATATATAAATAATTTTTGATACATTTTGCAATATATGTAGCATGTACACATGACATATTTGATTCCTCTGCGTATCACTAGTGGTGCACCTACCACAGTTTGAGAACCACTGATCTAATGATACATATAAATCTCATTAACATGGTTAACTGTAGATGCTGAATCACTGATATGTGTTTGCTTGCACTGAGTCTCAGTTCTGAACTTCAGTTTCAGACGCTTTATGTTATTTTCCAGATCTGAGCTGAACTATCTGCTGCTGCTTTCAGTAGTACAGCAGTAAATGTCATTCAAACTCACATTATTAGTGTTTTACACTGAATAAAGCACATGAGCTGTACCTGAGCTGATCATTGTCAGTTTTCTGTTGTTCACCTGTGATGCTGTGTTCACACCAGACGTGGCATGTGCGGATAAATTGCGCAATTCATGTGTAAACAGACAAGTGAGCATTTTGAGTTTTACTTGCTCAAATCCGAGTCATTCATGCATCAAATTCCCTGAGCAATAGACACGGATTTATGTGATGGGCTGGGCTTCTGTTTACCTGGTGACTGTAGCTTCACTGCCAAATGGCTAACATGGAGTTCGTTAAGAGAATAGCTGTGTTTATGTGCGTTATTCATGATGAAAAGCAGCGTTGATTCATCTGGAGCCGTGTCTGAGTCCAATAAATCCATTCTGAGGTGCAGCAGCTCTGTGAGCTCATCAACTCCTCCAGAAACTTAAGCTGGATGATGGAGGCTTTCAGCGGTGCTTCTGACTGAGCCGAGCCCAGTTTGATCAACTGTTTTCTGATGTCAGCAGGAGGATTTCCCTCCGGGACACCAACAACAGGCGCTACGTCATAATCACGTCCCTAATTGGTTCTCCTGATTGGTTAATGCGGCACGAATGTCCGCTGAAGTTTGGATTTTCCAACTTGAGCAATTTGTGGGCGATGCAGTGGCGCAGTAGGTAGTGCTGTCGCCAAACAGCAAGAAGGTCACTGGGTCGCTGGTTCGAACCTCGGCTCAGTTGGCGTTTCTGTGTGGAGTTTGCATGTTCTCCCTGCGTTTGCGTGAGTTTCCTCCGGGTGCTCCGGTTTCCCCCACAATCCAAAGACATGCGGTACAGGTGAATTGGGTAGGCTAAATTGTCCATAGTGTATGAGTGTTCGCGTCTGTGTGTGTGTGTTTCCCAGATATGGGTTGAGGCTGGAAGGGCATGCACTGCGTAAAAATGTGCTGGATAAGTTGGCAGTTCATTCCGCTGTGGCGACCCCGGATTAATAAAGGGACTAAGCCGACAAGAAAATGAATGAATGAATGAATGAGCCATTCGCACGAAACACGCATTAAGCGCTTCAATTTTGCAAAATGCCCAACTCGCACGTCGTAGTCTCACTCGCGCATATTGCGCTGCAGGATGTCTATTCGTGTCTTTGCATTGACTCAACATGTAAATCACTCGCGCTTGATGCTTCCTCCGTGTCTGGTGTGAACGTAGCATGAGAAATAAATGCCGTTTCTAAAATATCAATTTCAGGTGTTGGTTAGGACTTTTAGTATGGAGAATATTCCTTCTATCATGTGCTGCTGCTTTTATTCAGAACACGGTTTAAATCATCCTTTAGTCTTATAATCAGACTCGCTTCTGTTGGTATAATCTGGCAACCTGGGGTCCGTTCTTCGTACCTCGCTTAAATGATCTAAGATTATTTGGCAGATCCTGGATCTTTTAATCTCGATAACTGATCTCTGGCTAATATGGTTCTTCAAACAAGTTCGCTAATCAGATTAAAATGTCTACATCAGCGGTTCTCAAACTTTTTTCATTCTTCTCTCCAAGTACCACCAAAATGAGCAGTATTGAAATACAGTAGCGTAGTAGGCCCAGTAAAGCAGCTACAACTCTGCACAGTTAAAAAACGTGGCAGATATACTCAGAAATATAGGCTATATGTCATATATGACATATTATATACATCATTTTTGATAAATTCTTAAATGTGTGTAGCATGTACATGACATATTTAATTTCTCCGCGCACCACTAGAAGGAAGTGGTACCACTAGTGGTACACATACCACAGTTTGAGAACCACTGGTCTAGATGAACTGATCTGGGATCGCTTTGTGTGTTGTGAAGGACAGATCTATCGATCCTCCAAATCATGATCAGCAATGCAATGATTGGCTGACGGCACAGCAGCGTGATGACATCATCTGATTAATATTCAATTATCCATGTGAGCAAAACTACATCAAATTAGCAGTAAACGGTTTGTTAAATATGACACGCAATAACCTTCAACATTATTGTGAGCTGCAGGCTTTACACTTTCATGTGTCAAGAGTATTCATCATGTATTTCAGGGGTCACCAAACTTGTTCCTGGAGGGCCGGTGTCCTGCAGATTTTAGCTCCAACCCTAATCAAACACACCTGAACAAGCTAATCAAGGTCTTACTAGGTATATTTGAAACATG
>NC_133188.1:55010000-55090000 GCF_049306965.1 Danio rerio | reverse complement strand
GCCCAAGTGTACCGCGCTCAGGCACACCTCTTCCAACCGGGCCAGGGCCGGCCAAGTGAACCGTGCTTGAGCGCGATTCAACGCACTCACACTTCTCAAACGATCCGGGAAACGGGCCTGGGCACGGTACGGATGGCATAGTGTGAGTAGGCCCATAAAGTGGGTCTCAGAATGTAGAAGTCCTGCATTAAATTCCATTGGTCCCCCCCTTGCCGTTTAAAATATGAACAAGTATTTTACTCCAGTATCTTCAATGAAGTTTATGTGGTCGCCTGCTGCTCCCGGCACTTGCGTTTAAGTGGCTTTTCATCTTGTTTTATGTTTGAACGACTAAATGAATAAAAAAGTCTATTTAACTGATTGTATTTTAATTGCATTACAACTTTGACGCTGTATAAGAAACCATATAAAATTGAAAACAGTCACATTAACATGTGGCCTGCAGAAATTTGCATTCACTGAATGAAAGTCGCCTCGTGGTTCCATCCCAAAGAGGGAAGAAATTACTTTCTCAAACTCTCGCGGTCAATGTGCCCGGTTGGTGGAATGAACTCCCTAACTGCATCAGAACGGCAGAGTCACTCGCTGTCTTCAAGAAACCACTAAAAACTCGACTATTTAGTCTCCACTTCCCTTCCTAATCTGCAATCGCCTCTCTGGCTCCACCGCTAACTGTATTACAGAAAAAAAAAAAAAAAACTTATGTTACTAATGTTCTGCATCTTACACTTTACACACCTAAAACTCGCCTACAGCACTTCTTCATTGTTGCTCTTATAGTTGTGTAAATTGCTTCCTTGTCCTCATTTGTAAGTCGCTTTGGATAAAAGCGTCTGCTAAATGACTAAATGTAAATGTAAATGTAAGTTTATCTGTAGGGGAAAAAAACACTAGCTGTGCATATAACCCATTAAACAGTACAGTTTGGTGTTCATCCTCAGAATATACGGTTAAAACCAGAAGTTTGCACACACTCTAAAAAAAGGAGCATAACCATTTTCTTTTAAATGTGTGATGGTAAATCATACTAAACGTTTACTATCTTAGGTCCGTTAGGATTATCTAAATGATTTACATTTGCTAAATGCCAGAATATTGAGAGAATTTATTTTTTAGAATTTTTTATTGTTTCTATACAGTCAAGAGTTTACACACATTTTCTTGGGATTTGTTTAGCTTTGCTTTTAAACTCTATCCGCTTGTTAAGTGTGACGTCACGCGAAGCGGCTTCCGGGTCCAAGCGCTCTATTCAACTGAATGGGGAGACTCATGAAATGGTAATAATAAACGTTTACAAAGCGATTTAATGCTTTCGAAAATCCCGATGGCAGTATATATGTTCATGCCTAATATCCGATGGCCAGAAAGTGATTAATTTTTTATAAATTGTTAAAATTTTGGTATTTGTTATGCAGCAAGCCCAGAGATTGTTGTGTACACTATGACTTTATATAAAATTAACTTTAATGTGTGATAGGAATAAAACGTGATCATAAACGTATGATTTCTCCTCTCAAATAAAAGGCGGCTTGGACCCGGAAACAGTATACATACGTCACAAACACGTCACCACTTAACAAGCGGATAACTTTGATTAAATGTTTTGGGTCTCTTTCCACAAGCTCCTACAATAGTTTGCAGGAGTTTTGGCCGATTCCTCCTGACAGAATTGGTGTCTGAGTCAGATTTGTAGGCTGTCTTGCTCACACAAGCTTTTTCAACTCTGCCCACACATTCTCGATAGGATTGAGGTCAGGGCTTTGTGATGGCCACTCTGAAACATTCACTCTGTTGTCCTTAAAGCACATTTGAACTAATTTGGCAGTATACTTAGGGTCAAGGGGCCTCATGTACGAAGACGTGTGTTAAGTTCATGCTGTAACATTGCGTACACACAAAGCTGTAAATCTGCGTACACAGTAAAAAATTCAGATGTATGAAACACTGCGTACACCCAATCCCACGCATATTCTCTTTGTACATCCGAATGGAAGTGAAACTGAGCGCACTTGCACGAGCGCAAAACCCCTCCCTGCCCCCCCCCCCCCCTGTTTGAATATGCTAATGACTGTACTTTGGCAAAACCCAACGAAAAAGCAAAGGCAAAAGCAAGCAAGAAGAGAAACTTTGAACAGAATGTGAATTGGAGGTGCTGCTATCGGAGGTAGACCAGAGAAAAACTGTTATTTGCAAGTTTGTCGTTGGAATGAGCTAGTTGAGTGATTTGATCGGCAGAAACAACAAAGCTAAAGAGGGAGGACTGCAGCAGTGTGAGTGGCGTAGCTCGTAACACACATGGCTCACTCAAGAACTCGTTTCGAATCCAGCGCCTGATGAACTCATTCTTCTTTTTCCCCCACTACATATCAGATTTTGTCTACTCTTCATCACGAGGAACACAAGTAGGAATCATTAATAAGTGTGTGTATTATGTTAAGCGCATTTGAGCATCACATATTATTTGCACATTTATTGAATGGAAATGTTTCTGATCCACATGTGCAAATTCATCTTCAGATGGTGCCTTTATGGCAATGTGCGTGCAGTCGATCGCTCCGATTACATTGGGAAAACCAGCGATCGCTGCAAATTGCGTTTTAATGTTTGGCTGGTCAACTGCATGGGATGGAAACCTTATATCTGCTATGCATGCGGATGATCTCGTCCCATACAGCTGTCAGCTGGCATTGCACGGCTCAAAGATACTTTCTAGTGAGCAATTTAACACAATTGCCTCTAGGAATCTCCAATGGAAGTAAAACAAACACACACAAGAAATGCACGTACGCCAGACATGAAGTTGGCGTGGAACAACACACATTCTCACGTTCATTTCATCATTAGTAAATCCAAACGTGAGTGATTCTGAGCATGAAACCTGGCGTATGCAATGTTTTTGTGCGTACGCAGCGTTGATACATGAGGCCCAAGATCTGTTTGGAAGACCCATCTGTTGCCAAGTTTTAATGTTGAGATGTTGCTTCAGTATTTCTCCATAATGTTCTTTCTTCATGATGCCATCTATGCTGTGAAGTGGACCAGTCCCTCCTGCAGCAGAACAGCCCCACAACATGATGCTGCCGCCCCCATACTGCACAGTTGGGATGGTGTTTCTAGGCTTGTGCGCTTTCCCCTTTGTCCTCCAAATGTAACGCTGCTCATTATGGCCAAACAGTTCAATCTCAGCTCTATCAGAGCACAGGACATGTCTCCAATCATTACTCTTTTCCCAGTGTCATTCAGCAGATTGTAATCTGGCTTTGTTGTTGATTTTCTCATGTTGTCACAGAAGGAAGCAGTGTGTTTGAGGTTTTCCTTCAATACTATTCTATAGTTGTGCCTCACATTAACTCAAATGCTGTCAATCAGCCAATCAGAAACTTCCAAAACCCTGACATCATCATCTGAGCTTTATCAGAGGCAGAATAATCTGATTGTGTGTAAACTTGACTTTCAGGAAAAGTTATAACTATTTCTCTAAATATCTCTCTCATTGTTCTGCTGTTAAGCAGAACAGAAACACATGTGATCATCCTAACTCACCTAAAAGAGGAAACGTTTAGTCACATTAACATCTGACTTTTTTTTTTAATGGTTATGTGTCTTTTTATACAGTGGATCTAAACTTCTGCTTTCAACTGTAGACCTTAATGAATATAATCACAGGTATAGCTGCAGCATTCATTCTCAGTGTGTGTTTCTGTGGTGTGTGTGTGTGTGTGTGTGTGTGTGTGTGTGTTGTGCTGCAGGGTAAAGATCAGTGTTTCTCCATGGCTGCAGCTCTCCCTCGGCCGTGTTTCTCATCTCTGATGTCCGGCAGTTTACGCTCAGAGGATAGACTTCCCCTCAGCCAGACTGAACACACAGCGGCACACATCGCTCAGCAGCTCACACTCCTGGAGCAGGTCAGCCAGCAGCACATTCCTAATGACGTGTTCAAGCTGTCCGCTGGGTCTTAAAGTGTATTAAACGTTGATCAATCAATGTACAATCAATCTCTTTTGCGATTAAATCCTATTCCAATCATGGCAAACTATAAGTGAAAATATTATTAAGGCTAAGTATTATTATACATAGCCACGTCAATAAAGGGTTTTTTATATCTTTTCCATGTTTTTCGAGCGGCTTGGACTGACTTTTACTGTTTATTCTGATGAATCCCTCACCCAAAAGAGCACCTGCACATTTATTAAGCTACCCTTGAGCATATCTTGTTTGATTTTGGATATCTGAATACATATTTGATATATTTTTTTATTAATTAATTTATTTTTTATAGCAGGACTTTACCGTCAGCCTAACCGAAACCTGTGGGAACATTACAGTTACGCTTTTAAGCCATAATATTATAGACTAAACATGAAGCAAGCATGATTTGATCGTCTGATCAGATTATTAATCATTTTGAAGTTTAAATTTTTTTCTAGTTTTCATATCTGGTGGCAGGTTTTTGGTAGATTTTTATAAACTATGTACATTTATTGGGGCGTCACGGTGGCGCAGTGGGTAGCACGATCACCTCACAGCAAGAAGGTCACTGGTTCGACTCCTAGCTGGGTCAGTTGGCATTTCTGTGTGGAGTTTGCATGTTCTCTCGTGTTGGTGTGGGTTTCCTCCTGGTGCTCCGGTTTCCCACACAGTCCAAACACATGCGCTATAGGGTAATTGATCAACTAAAGTGTGGTTAAATAAGTGTGTATGGGTGTTTCCCAGTATTTGGTTGTAGCCAGAGGGGCATCAGCTGTGTAAAACATATGCTGGAATAGTTGGAGGTTCAATCCGCCGGGGTGACCCCTGATTAATAAAGGGACTAAGCTGAAGGAGAGAAGGACTGAATTAATCAATCGTTTAGTAACGCTAACGCTGTCGTTTAGTAATCCACCTCTAGATGGAGACAGAGGATCAGTGTTGATGTCCTGCAGGTCTGATTTTCAGAGTGTGTGTGTGTGTTTGTGTGTGTGTGTGTGTTTGTGTGTGTGTGTGTGTGTGTGGTTGTGTGTGTGTGTGTGTGTGTGTGGTTGTGTGTGTGTGTGTGTGTGTGGGTATGGGTATGGGTGTGTGTGTGTGTGTGTGTGTGTGTGTGTGTGTGTGTATGAATGAGTGTGTATGAGTATGTGTGTGTGTTTCTCTCTCATCATCTGCTGTTTCTGCAGGAAATCTTTCAGGACTGTCATCCAGTTCACTTCCTAAACTCCAGAGCACAGGGAGTGGCAGAAAACGCCGGAAACATTTCCAGGTGAGTTTAAACTCAGGATTTTTGAAGATATGTTGTATATTTACTGTGTACATGTGTGTGTGTGTGTGTGTGTGTGTGTGTGTGTGTGTGTGTGTGTGTGTGTGTGTGTGTGTGTGTGTGTGATCTCTGTTGTCTTTTTCTCTCCTGCAGGTGTGTGTCAGTGGACTCGGGCAGCAGTGGTGTGTGTGTGAGCTGTGTCTCTCCTCTGCAGACGCTCCTCCTTCACTCCGGCTGCGTCTCCACATGGGTCTCTGCTGAACTCGTCATCTGTGACTCTGTCAAGGTGACTCACACACACACACACACACACAAATATTTTTATACACACGCAAACACATATACACAAGCATGCACGCACAAACACATGGACATACACACACACACACACACTATTAGACACACACATTCATACACACACACGTAAACACATGAACATGCACACACACACACACACACATATATATACATACATGCGCAAACACACGGACATGCACACACACACGCACACACACATACATACATACAAACACACGTGAACTGGAACATGCACACAAGAACACACACATACATACATGCACACACACACACATAAACACACTCGCAAGCACATAAACATTTACACACACACACACAGAAAGAGAGAAATACAAACACACAGATATGAACGCACACATACAAATGCACATGGGCACACACATAGATGTGCATGTGTTTGTGTGCCTATGTTTGTATGCACGTGGATTTGTGTGTGTGTGTGTGTGTGTGTATACTGTATGTATTAAACGTATAAAAACCTTTCAGTTTGTTTTAAGTAACACTTTATGCACTGAAGCACGTCTTTAGAAGAGTTGAGCTGTGTGTGTGTGTGTGTGTGTGTGTGTGTGTGTGTGTGTGTGTGTGTGTGTGTGTGTGTTATAGGCTCAGGCTGCTTTACTCTCTCGGTTTCTAGCCATTGGTAAACACTGCTACGAGACCAGAAACTTCGCCACCGCCATGCAGATCCTGTCGGGCCTGGAGAATGTGATCGTGAGGCAGTTACCGGTCAGAAGACACACACACACACACACACACACACACACTCTCAACTGCATCTGCTGTTCTTCTTCATCTTATCTGCCGGCTCCAGCAGCTCTAATGTTAATTGTGTGTGTGATTAAACACTGACTCCATTCTGCAGCCCATCTACTAGCATGAAAAGGCGGATAATCCACGTTCAGCACAAACACACAGAGCGCTCGTCTGATTGGTGTGAAATGAAATTGCATGATAAATGCTGCTCATAAGCTGTTCATTGGGCTCTTATTTAGTTTTATTGTGTATACATGTGTGTGTGTGTGTGTGTGTGTGTGTGTGTGTGTGTGTGTGTGTGTGTGTGTGTGTGTGTGTGTGTGTGTGTGTGTGTGTGTGTGAACGGCAGGCATGGAAGCAGATCCCTCTGAAGGTGTGTGAGATTCTGGAGGAGCTCAAGGCTGTGCAGGTCAGACGCTGTTTTAGTCATTAGTTTGACTTTTGTTAAATGAGTTCATTTATTCGTTTGTTCTTATTGTTAGTATTATTTTTTGTATATTATTACCTTAATATTAAGTTATCATTGGTTATTCTTGTTATTATTTATTGTCAGTATTTTTCATATGTAGTAAAAGTATAAGTATAGTATGAGTAAGGTGTACCTAATAAAGTGGCCGGTGAATGTATATACATACACTCACTGGCCACTTTATTAGGTACACCTTACCAGTATCAAGTTGAACGCCCCTTTTGCCTTCAGAGCTGCCTTAATCCTTCATGGCAGAGATTCAACAAGCTACTGGAAATATTCCTCAGAGATTTTGCTCCATATTGTCATGATAGCATCACACAGTTGCTGCAGATTTTTCGGCTGCACATCCATGATGCCAATCTCCCGTTCCACCACATCCCAAAGCTGCTCTATTTGATTGAGTTCTGGTGGCTGTGGAGGCCATTTGAGTACAGTGAACTCATCGTCATGTTCAAGAAACCAGGCAACGTTTCTCCAATCTTCTATTGTCCAGTTTTGGTGAGTCTGTGTGAATTGTAGCCTCAGTTTCCTGTTCTTAGCTGACAGGAGCGGCACCCGGTGTGCTCTTCTGCTGCTGTTATACACAGCCTGCCTCAAGGTTGGACGTGTTGTGTGTTCAGAGATGCTCTTCTGCAGAGCTCGGTTGTAACGAGTGCTTATTTGAGTTACTGTCGCCTTTCTATCAGCTGGAACCAGTCTGGCCATTCTCCTTTGACCTCTGGCCTCATCAACAAGGCATCTGCGCCCACAGAACTGCCACTCACTGGATATTTCCTCTTTGTCGGAGCATTCTCTGTAAACCCTAGAGATGGTTGTGCATGAAAATCCCAGTAGATCAGCAGTTTCTGAAATACTCAGCGCAGCCAGTCTGGCAGCAACAACCATGCCACGTTCAAAGTCTCTTAAATCCCCTTTCTTCCCCATTCTGATGCTCGCATTGAACTGCAGCAGATCCTCTTGACCATGTCTACATGCCGAAATGCATTTAGTTGCTGCCACGTGATTGGCTGATTACAAATTTGAGTTACTGTGCCGTTGGGCAGGTGTACCTAATAAAGTGGCCAGTGAGTATATATACAGTAAAGTTATTTACTCTCCTGTGAATCTTTTTTTTGTCAATTATTGTCCAAGTGATTCAGTATTTTCACAGTATCTACTATAATATTTTTTCTTCTGGAGAAAGTCTTATTTGCTTTATTCTGGCTAGTTTCTGCTAATTCTGCGCTCGCTGCCAGTTACGTTAACTTACAGTATGCTCACTATCCTCGGCCCGTTCTTAATTTTGATTCTGTAAAATGTCCAAGAAACCCAGCGCTAATGGACCTCATTAAGACTCCACCTTTATTACAGCTCATGGCGGACATTTCTCAAAGAGGGAATAACAAAACTCTTACCTGAGCCAGTGTGTGGGAGCTCGAGTGTCCAGCAAGCTCACCGTTGTGATCGATGACTCTCGTTTGTTTATTAATGCCTGTGACAGCGGTGACGTCATGTTGACAGTGGAGTGATGCTTTTTGATTCGTACTCATAGTCGTGTCCGTGGTGAAGCTGTATTTCGTGTTTGTAAAGTACACCCATCGTAGAGTTATCAGTCGTATATAAACAGACAAAGAACATGTCTGAATACTATTGTCATGAAGAATATCTAGTCTAATATTATTTACTGTCATCAAACAGCAAAGACAAGAGAAATCAGTTATTAGAGATGAGTTATTAACACTATTATGATTAGAAATGTGTTAAAATACAGTTATTAATACAGTAATAATTGTAATAACACACACACACACACTCTGAGAAGGTGATAACGCTCAGTGTGTGTGTGCGCTGCTGTTTCAGGTGTTCCTGAAGAGTGACGCTCTGTGTCTGATGGAGGGCCAGAAGAGCCGCTGTCGGCCGACGCTCCCCGACACACACATCCTGAGCCTACACACACAGCAGACGGAGATCGGAGCCTTCAGCAGGACCAGCGGAGCGCTCAAGTGGAACAAACTCAGGTCACACACACATCAAACATACACACAATATACACACTCACACGCATACACATTATACACATACACAGACATTAAACACACACAGACTCATATAACATTATAAACACACACACACACACACACACACACACACATACACTATAAACACACACATTGCACGCACACACATTGAACACACACACATTATACACACACTAGAAACACATACATACAGATATTACACACATACATTACACACACACGCACACACATACACACATACATACACATTGTACACAGACACATTACACACACATTATAAACACACTAAAAACATACTCATTTTACACAAACACACATTATACACAAACACACACACATTATACACACACATACACTATAAACACACACATTGAACACACACACATTATACACACAATATAAACACATACAAACAGAAATTACACACATACATTACACACACACACACACACACACACACACACACATACACATTGTACACAGACACATTATACAAACACATTAAACACACACACACACACACACATTATAAACACACTAAAACATACTCATTGTACACAAACACACATTATACACACACACACACACACACACACACACACATTATACACACACATACACTATAGACACACACATTGCACACACACACACACATTATACACACACTATAAACACATACAAACAGATATTACACACATACATTACACACACACGCACACACACACACACATACATACACATTGTACACAGACACATTACACACACATTATACAAACAAATTAAACACACACACACACATTATATACACACTATAAACACATACAAACAGATATTACACACATACATTACACACACACGCACACACACACACACATACATACACATTGTACACAGACACATTACACACACATTATACAAACAAATTAAACACACACACACACATTATAAACACACTAAAAACTCATTGTACACAAACACACATTATACACACTTTAAACACACACACATTATACACACTATAAACACACGCACACACATTATACACACTATTAACACACACACACACATTCTACACACACATAAAGACATTAAATACACGTCACAGTACACACACATGCATGCACACACAGTCATGCAGTGAGCACGCTTATTTTCAGTCTGAGTGAGACTGCACGGGCTTGCGTGTGTGTGTGTGTGTGTGTGTGTGTGTGTGTGTGTTTAATAATTGTCTGCAAGGTTGTGTGTGTGGGTGTATGAGAGAGATGTGTGTGAGTGTGTTTATTGATTGTGTGCACGTTTGTGTGTATGTGTAGAAGTGTGAGGTGTGTGTGTGCATGTGTATGTGTGTGTTTAATGGTTGTTTGCAAGTTTGTGTGTGTACTTGTGTGTATGAGAGAAGAGTGTGCGTGAGTGTGCAAGTTCTGTGTGCAAGCAGGGTTATTATCTATAATACAATATAATGTGTGTGTGTATGTGTCTGTGCATGTGTGTGTGTGTGCTGTCCTCTCTTCAGGAATATAGCGCGTGTGGTCAGTCAGGTCCAGGCGTTTCAGGAGCGTGTGTATCCGTATCCTCCAGACTCTGAGCTGCAGTCGTATCTGCGAGCGCGAATCCTCCACTTCGGCCGCTGTGACGTCACTCTCCTCGCCTCCGAAAACCACACACACTCCCTCCAGACGAGCGACCGGCACGCGCGCAGGATCCAGGACACACTCCGACGAGTCAAGGCCTCATTTCAGTGAAGCAGAGCTGGACGTGTTTCCATTACGCCTCAGAGCGGACAGTAGGGCTGCACCACACTGGATAAATATGACATCTGCTTGCTTTCCTGTGATATCGAGATATGAATATAATTTCAGCAGAGGATTTGAACAGCTTTATTTGGAAACGTTTCATTTATTTAGATAGACTGGGATCTATTTCTACACTACCTGACAAAAGTCTTGTTGTAGGAGCAGCAGATAATAACTCGACATCTAGTTGATCATGTGTAAAAGTGTCAGAAGGTGGATTTCTCTGCTGAATCGTCTGTTGATCTGCATCTCAATCATCACCAATACTGCAGAAGACCTACTGGAACCAGCATGGACCAAGATTCACACAGAAATCAGTCAAGTTTGGTGAAGGAGACATCATGGTTTGGGGTCATTCAGTATGGAGAGATCTGCAGAGTGGATGATCAACATCAACAGCCTGAGGTATCAAGACATCTGTGCTGCCCATTACATCACAAACCACAGGAGAGGGACAATTCTCCAGCAGGATAGCGCTCCTGCTCATACTTCAGCCTCCACATCAAAGCTCCTGAAAGCAGAGAAGGTCAAGCTGCTCCAGGATTGGCCAGCCCAGTCACCAGACATCAACATTATTGAGCATGTCTGGGGTAAGATGAAGGAGGAGGGATTGAAGATGACATGATGAACTCTGGGAGTCCTGCTGAAGGCTTTCTTCTTCATTCCAGATGACTTTATTAATCAGTGATGTGAGTCATGTCAGAGATGTATGGATGCAGTCCTCCAAGCTCATGATGGAGTCAGACACAATATTCATTCTGTCTCCACTGCAGCAGGACTTTATATTCTATACTGGACATTATTTCTGTTCAGTGATGACACTTTAGTCTGAGCAGAGTCAGACCGCACTGTCCTCATCAAATCAGTCAACATCAAGACATGATCAGATTTATTGAGCTCAAATAAGCAAAATTTAGAGGCCTTCACCTTTCATAGGGCCTACTCACACTATGCCATCCGTACCGTGCCCAGGCCCGTTTCCCGGATCGTTTGAGAAGTGTGAGTGCGCTGAATCGGGCTCAAGCACGGTTCACTTGGCCGGCCCTGGCCCGGTTGGAAGAGGTGTGCCTGAGCGCTGTACACTTGGGCTTTGGCGCGGTACGCTTGTGTGTGAGCGTGAAACGCGCCAAAGCCCGAAACCGAAAGCGAGACGTGACTTTTAAGGGACTGTTTCATATGGATTTATTAATCATTCTTACAGTTCAGTGATCGCAAACTGCCGTAGTTTATTAAAGACGCAAACTCCTCACTGCACGACAGCTGCGCACCTTCAGCAGACCTCCTCATTCCTGCAGCACGAGAGCTTTATGATTGTTTATGAGCGCCAAAAGTGGCGGATCTGTCCGGTAAAATATCTGACTGCGTGTCACCGCATCCCTAAGGACTGTTTGGCGAAATATTTGACTGCATGTCACTGCATAACAAACGACTGAAAGGATATAACAAGAGAAATCTCCACTGTGCTGCTGAGTGAGAGCATATGGCAAGCCGTTTTAACATTTAAACCTTGTTCTGACTATCCATAAATATATTTAGAGATATAATTATATATTTTGACAAGTCATTATTATAATTCGACTTGTCAGAATGACAATTAGAGATATCTGTAATTACAATTGTACTAGTACGAAATCAGATTGGAGATATCTGCAAATATATTATGACTAGTCATATTCCTTCATTGACTTCCATTGAAAAATATTTGCAGATATCTCTGAGTTTTGACTCGTCAAAAATCCAATTCAAGATATCTACAACTGTAATTCGACTATTAGTAAATTAATTAGAGATATCTTCAAATATATTTGTAAATATCTCTAAATATTACGAATTAAAGACATCTCCAAATGTATGACTAGTAAAAACTCAGTTAGAGATATCTCTAATTACAATTGTGACTAGTCAAAACTCATTTAGAGATATCTGCAAATATTTTTCAATGGAAGTCAATGGAGGAATATGACTAGTCACAATATATTTGCAGATATCTCCAATCTGATTTCGTACTAGTACAATTGCAATTTCAGATATCTCTAATTGTTATTCTGACTAGTCGAATTATAATTATTCCTAGTCAAAATATAATTAGAGATATCTCTAAATATATTTATGGAGTCAGAACAAAGATTTAAATGCTAAAAAGGCTTGCCATAGAGAGCGCTTCTCACTGAACAGCGCAGCAGCGATGACGTAAGCGTGCCGAGGCCCGATATGGTGTGAGCGCGGGCCGTCGGGGGAGACGAGAGGGGGGACAAGCGTGCTTTGGCCCGGTTCGAGGCAACTGTACCTAGTGTGAGTACGGCCATAGAGATACTTCTGACACCAAATCAGCAACTAGAAGTCCAGTTAGTATTTGTTGATGCTAAAACAAGACTTTTGTCAGGTAGTTTATGCAGTGTGTTTGTGTAAATTATAATACATTACAAGCATATAAAAATACAACAAAGCAACAATAAAAGTGAAATAAATAAATTTGTGGAGAGTGTAACAGAATTCAGGGACAATCAAACATGAAACATCATTAGTCCATGTGTCATTCATACATTCATTTTCTTTTCGGCTTAGTTACTTTATTAATCTGGGGTCGCCACAGCAGAATGAACCGCCAACTTATCCATCACATGTTTTACGCAGCGAATGCCCTTCCAGCCACAACTCATCACTGGGAAACACCCATGCACTCTTATTCACACACATACACTTCAGGCAATTTAGTTGATCAATTCCTCTATAGCGCATGTGTTTGGACTGTGGGGGAAACCGGAGCACTCAGAGGAAACCCACGCCAACAGGGGGAGAACATGCAAACTCCACACAGAAACATTCACTGACCCAGTAGGCGCTCGAAATAGAGACCTTCTTGCTGTGAGGTGATTGTGCTACCCACTGCGCCACCGTGCTGCCCCGCATATGTTATTTAAAACTCATAATATTCAACAATGTCTTTATCTTTTTTTTAACCTTCAATAAGTGATCTAATCCTGCGCTGTGACTTTTGCAGAAGCACTCAGTGCAATATCCATGCTCAAACCACATATTGAGCAGCCCTATTGGACATATTTCAAATTTGCACATGCACAATGACTATATTGCCAAACACCCATTTATTGCAGTAATAAGTAATATGAGGTGGTTTGTAACGCAATTTAAAAAAGCAAAATCCCAATGGCAATGTTTATTATTTATGCAAATTTAATTTAATTTTTTGCTTTAAAGTTGTCATGAACCAGAAGTTAACTTTTATTGACTGTGTTATTCTGCAATAACGACCGACTGGATGTACATTATCCTGATTATTACATGGCTACAAATCAGACACAACACATGAGTGAGTTACTAGCTCTAAAGCTTGCTGAAAGCGTCTGGATGCAGCCACACTCTACTAATTATCTGTTATTATTATTCATTCATTTTCTTTACAGCTCAGTCCCTCATTAGGGGTCACCACAGCGTAATGAATCATTATCTTATCCTGCATATGTTTTATGCGGATGCTCTTCCAGCTGCAACCCAACACTGGGAAACACCCATAGACGCTTGCTTTCACATACATGCACTACGACCAGTTTAGTTCATCAGTTCCCCTATAGCGCATGTGTTTGATCTGTGGGGGAAACCAGAGCACCCGGAGGAAACCCACGCCAACACAGGGAGAACATGCAAACTCCACACAGAAACGCCAAGTGGGCCAGCCGAGACTCGAACCAGCGACCTTCTTGCTGTGAGGTGATCGTCCTACCTACTGCACCACCGTGACGCCCTATTATTATCATTATTGAGCCACAAGTTGGCGCCAAACAGTTGAAAACACAGTGGCAAGTAAGCACATATATTTGGGATGCAAGCACAATCGCCTCACAGCATGAAGGTTGCTGGTTCGAGCCTCGGCCGGCCCACTTGGCGTTTCTGTGTGGAGTTTGCATGTTCTCCCTGTGTTGGCATGGGTTTCCTCTGGTGCTTCGGTCCCCCCTCAAGGTCCAAACACATACGCTATAGGGGAATTGGGAGAACTAAATTGGCCGTGTGTGTGTGTGTGTGTGTGTGTGTGTGTGTGTGTGTGTGTGTGTGTGTGTGTGTGTGTGTGTGTGTGTGTGTGTTGGTTTTGCTATACTTGTGAGGACCAACTATTGAGAAACAACCAATGTTGTGAGGACATTTTTCTTTGTGAGGACAATTTAGGTGGTCCTCACAATAAAAATGCTTTAATGGCCTCCAAATGGCCTATACTTGATACTGTGCAAATTTCAGCAAAAGTCCTCACAGCAATAGTAAAACTGAAAATTGGTGTTTTGCCTTATGACCGCGAGCTCCCTCATCGGTCACACACGTGTACTGCATCAAAAATCCCGGGAGGAGGAGCTAGAGTGAGAGCGGATTTTTTTCATTGGACGGCTGCTCCCTCGCTGGGGAATTTTTGTGATTGGCCGTTTCAGTCACATTGCTACACTGTGGAGGGGGAAGGAGAGCCGAATGTCTGCAAGCATGATTAACCTAAACTATATGAGACCGGTTGGCAACCTGAAATGTCATGTTTGTAATACTACCTCACGAAAATTAACCAACTGAAGTCAATTTGCCAATGAACATGTTACTACACGTTTACTACATTACAAACCTTGGTTGAGTTACTGCTGGCTTTAATGTAATTACATATGAAATTATACACCATTAAAATTGTTCATCAAGACTCCATAATAACACGCTTAAAATGTTAAAGTTAATGTAATTCATATCATGGGTGTTTGAAAAGCCTTTTGTTTCAAATACGAGCATTAGCCCATTAGGGAAAGCACTCCTGTATGATTGCCATGAAATCGCGGGACAAAACTGCACCTCTCGACATCTCTATCAACAATAATGAAATGTTTAGTGTCTTACCTTGCCTGATGTTATAATTCCATAGGCTGTCTGTGCTGTTTCGTCGCTGTAGTTTCCAGTAAAGTCAAAGAAAAACTCTCTAAATTCTCTTTACAAAGCCGCGTCCTGTTCGTGAACAAAGGTTCGTTTAAAATGACTCTCACGAATCAATGTAAGTGATTCTAGCGAGTGAATCAGTGAATCAATTAAGCGTTCGTAAAGACGTCAGTTCATTCTAGAAAGCATCGGTTGTTCGAACAAATCAATTCAACCCAACTAATGATTCTGTGATGAAATCATTGACTCGATTCATTTCACTGGCCGTTTAGTTTAGATGTTTTAATATATCAGTTTATATTAATCATTAATTAAATTCGATCTTAATTAACATTAATCTCAACATGAATCTATGAATGTAATTTCACTCATTCTACCTGAGCCTCACTGAACATCTGAAAATACATAATATCTACAACTTATCAAATGTTTTTTCACCCTAGCCCATCAGTCACCAGCAGTACATAACCATATTTTACAGTTGAATTTACATATTAACAGATTATATTTACACTTGTGCAAATACATCATGCTGTAGGTAGAGATAGTGTTATACATTTTTAAATAAAATATATAAAAGTACATATAATAGAGGCACTATAGGAGTAGTGAAAGTAGAATACTGCTTTTAATGAGCAGTTATTTGTTTAAGAGGGAGCTGGAGCTTGGGGGAAGGAGCTGCTTCTGTGTCAGCTGCTCTGAAGCGCTGGCCATTCCTAGTGTTCACTCAAAAAAGACTGTATACTTTTACAGGTTGACATAACAAAAAGTAGATAGATTTATAGAGTACATGCACACCATTAGTGCTGAACAGCCGTTCACTAGAGAAGTGGTGTGGAGGAAAGATGTACAAAACTGCTGGGTGAGAGTGAAGTGTGCCCAGTGAGATAAATGAAGAGTAATGCAAGATAAACTGAAGCATTCAAACACTCTTCCAGTCAGGCTTGATGTCAGCTCTCAATGTCAACCTTATTTAAAAACAACCAAGGTTGATCAAAGTATTTCACAAAGTAAAACTAAAACACTAAAACTGTAATATAATACATAGGAAATCACAATTTATATATATATATATATATATATATATATATATATATATATATATATATATATATATATATATATATATATATATATATATATATATATATATATATATATATATATATATAATTGTGATTATAAAACACTGGTAGAGTTGCCGTGTCCTCAACTAAGGTTGCCAGCCGCCCTGTATTAGCCAGGACATCCCATATGTTGAGCTTGCCTGGTTTGTCCTGTACGTTATTCCCAATGTCTTGTTTATTGGTTGCTCCACAGATTGAAGCAGCAGTGGTGTTGAAAAGGCTTTATTGATTTAGTTTTTAGTCTTCATTTCTGTTAATAATGTACAGTACAGAATGTATCCTTTAAACAGTAAATGTAAATATGATGGAATGATGGAATGCATATGCTAATTAGCATGGCTGCACTAGTCAAATTTTGTCCCATATTTCATAGCAACACAGTTGATAACCCTGTCCTCAACTTGAAAGAAAAAGAGACGATTTAAAGTCCTTGAGAGTTCAGGCAATTCTAAAATGAATGACAAGCTGCTTTACAGGTAAAGGTTAGCTACAGCAAAGGCCCAACCATCTCTGGTCATTACTCATGAGCCTTAGTTTAGGCTGCTAGTTGTGTTGAAGCTAACTGGCTGTGATATACCAAGTACACACTGATCCAGCACAGTATGACCACAGACAGGTGAAGTGAACAACACTGACCATCTCTTCCTCAAGGCACCTTTTAGCAGGTGGCATATATTAGGCAGGAAGAGGACATTTTGTCCTTAAAGTTGATGTGTTGGAAAGCAAAATGCACTAGTGTAAGGATTTGAGTGAGTTTAATAAGGGCCATAGTGTGATGGCAAGTTGACTGGGTCAGTGCATCTTCAAAACTACAGCTCTTGTGAGGTGTTTCTGCAGTGGTCAGTTCACTCATCTAGTGGAATCTGTTCAAAGAGCGAACAGTTGTGAAGCGGAGCTTGTCACAGGCAGCCAAGCTCTGATGCTCATGGGAGTAGAAGCTGGCCCATGCCGTCTGACCCACACATGACTGCTGAAGAAGTTAATGTGGTTCTGATAGAAAGGTGACAGAATGTAAGGGACATTCCACAGAATGGGTAACATTTATTTCCCTAGAATATTAAATGTATAAAAATGCATGAAAATAACTCTAAAATACATTTTAGTAATAATCAAAGTGTCTTCAAATGTAACAAACTACAAAATTTAGAATAAATAATTAAAATCATTTTTAAAAACTATGTAGAACACTAAAAAAGAGCAGTTGTTGCAAGTCCCCACTCCCTGCGTCTAAAATTTGCCAGAATATATTGTGTGTAAAATCCTTCGAAAAAATATTTTTTTTGCATTTACATGCAGTTTTATATCCAATTAATGATTTACTATTAAACAAATAATCTTAACTGTTACTTAAATTATTTTTAGATGTTATTTATTAATTTTTAAACCACTAAAACTTGCTCCATATCCTCATGCTATTAGCATGTGTGCCATGTGGCTATTTAACATGAATTTAATAATTTTTGTTACCCAGTCCCGTTACTCATATAAGCCATAACAGGATTGAGTAATAGTAACAGGAGTGAGTTGCATTCTCTGCTGCATATATAATAATGCAAAACATTGTTAATTTAAAACGATTTACTTGAATCTTTTAGGTTTCAGTTATTATTACTTATATTGTAAATATACACTCACTGGCCACTTTATTAGGTACACTTGACCAGCTGCTCGTTAACGCAAATTTCTACTCCATCAATCACATGGCAGCAGCTCACTACATTTAGGCATGTAGACATGGTCAAGAGGATCTGCTGCAGTTCAGAGCGAGCATCAGAATAGGGAAGAAAGGGGATTTAAGAGACTTTGAACGTGGCATGGTTGTTGCTGTCATACAGGCTGCTCTGAGTATTTCAGAAACTGCTGATCTACTGGGATTTTCACGCACAACCATCTCTAGGGTTTACAGAGAATGCTCCGACAAAGAGGAAATATCCAGTGAGCGGCAGTTCTGTGGGCGCAAATGTCTTGTTGAGGTCAGAGGAGAATGGCCAGACTGGTTCCAGCTGATAGAAAGGCAACAGTAACTCAAATAAGCACTCGTTACAACCGAGCTCTGCAGAAGAGCATCTCTGAACACACAACACGTCCAACCTTGAGGCGGATGGGCTACAGCAGCAGAAGAGCACACCGGGTGCCGCTCCTGTCAGCTAAGAACAGGAAACTGAGGCTACAATTCACACAGACTCACCAAAACTGGACAATAGAAGATTGGAGAAACGTTGCTGCTCTGATGAGTCTCCATTTCTGCTGACACATTCAGATGCTCAGCTCACAATTTGGCCTCAACAACATGAAAGCATGGATCATCCTGCCTTGTATCAGCGGTTCAGGCTGGTGGTGGTGGTGTAATGGTGTGGGGGAGATTTTCTTTGGGTCCATTAGTACCAATTGAGCATCAACGCCACAGCCTACCTGAGTATTGCTGCTGACCATGTCCATCCCTTTATGAGCACAGTGTCTCCATCTTCTGATGGCTACTTCCAGCAGGATAACGCAGCATGTCATAAAGCTCAATCATCTCAGACTGGTTTCTTGAACATGACGATGAGTTCACTGTAGTCAAACGGCCTCCACAGTCACCGGAGCTCAATCCAATAGAGCAGCTTTGGGATGTGGTGGAACGGGAGATTGGCATCATGGATGTGCAGCCGACAAATCTGCAGCAACTGTGTGATGCTATCATGTCAATATGGAGCAAAATCTCTGAGGAATATTTCCAGTAGCTTTTTGAATCTACACCATGAAGAATTAAGGCTGATCTGAAGGCAAAAGGGGATCCAACCAGTTACTAGTAAGATGTACCTAATAAAGTGGCCGGTAAGTGTATCACATGTATTATATGTATGAATTATATACTTGCAGAGTGCCAATCCACCTGTAAGTGCTGCAGAAAAGCAACAACTTTATTGTAAACAACATGATGCAGAGAAGAGAGAAATATTCAGAGAAGGAATCTGAAAGAGGGTGTCACGGTAGTGCAGTGGGTAGCATGATCACCTCACAACAAGAAGGTCACTAGTTTGAGCCCCGGCTGGGTCAGTTGGTGTTTCTGTGTGGAGTTTGCATGTTCTCCCCGTGTTGGCGTAAGTTTCCTCCGGGTGCTCATGTTTCCCCCACAGTCCAAACACATGTGCTAGAGGGGAATTGAAGAAGCTAAATTGGCCTTAGTGTATGAGTGTGAATGAGTGTGTATGGATGTTTCCCAGTGCTGGGTTGCAGCTGGAAGTGCATCCGCTGCATAAAACGTTATGCTGGATAAGTTGGCGGTTCATTCCTCTGCGACCCTTAATTAATAAAGGGACTAAGCTGGAAAAAAAAAAAGTGAATGAATGAGTCGGAGAGATACAGGAAGGACCTAGAGTCAGGCAGCAAGAAACTGATCAATGACCTCAGAGAGAAAAGTGCAGACGCCGCAAAAAGTGGAGAGAGATGTACCATAACATCAAAGACAGAAAAGAAGCCCTCAAACATCCCTCCACACAGCCCACAGTTATCACTAGAGCAAGCTGAACATCCACAGTGTCTGGATGTTCATTCCTGTTACTGGGTGTTCATTCCTGTTATTTTATATATATATATATATATATTTTTTTTTTTTTAATTAGTGACTTTTTTTTGTCATCATCATTTATCCAATAGTTGATTTAATTACATGACTTTAAAATTTTTTATTTTGCACTTTGGGTCTCCTGTAAAATTTAAAAATGTCTTTGCATTTTTTAAAAATACACCTTGTGTACATTTAGTGAATTTTTTTGTAACAAATATAAGTTTTTCAAACATTTTACCAACTATTTCTTAAAGATAAACACTTTTGTGAGTGGAAGACAAAATAGTTGACATTTTTTTTAAAACACCCTTTCAAAAAGTAACTTGATTTTAGTAACAGGACTGAGAAAAATAGATCATTTTCCAAAATTTGAAACCTTGTAAAAAATAAAGCAGAGGTGCCTGAGATTGCCCAATAGTCATTCCAAACAGTTAAATATGTGTGTTGCTAGATACAGTGTTGTAAAAATGTGTGTTGCTAAATACAGTGTTGAAAAAATATGAAAAAATAAATGTAATTTTAAGAAATTATAAAATCAAATGTTACCCATTCGGTGGAATGTCCCATACAGTGCATCAGCAAACACTAGAAGGGACAATATTAGGCCGGTGGTAATAATGTCATGCTCATACAATGTATATGCATATAGTACATACTGTACATTGTGGATGTGACACTTGTAATGTGTTTAATTAGAAAATAATATATTAAAACCACTTTATCATTAAATATTTTCCATTTTTAGTTAGTACAACCCTACATCATTCCGTATCATCCAATGTATTCTATCTACTGTATACACCTTAAATTAAGTTGTTGTTTAACTGCATGATAAATTATTTATTTACAAATAATGTAAAACAGTCATGTAAAATTGAAGGTGGTCATAATGTTATGCTTTAGCTGTGTATGTACAATACTGTGTGTGAATGTGTAACACGTATAAAGTGCTTAATCAAAAAGATATTAAAACCACTTTATCAGTAAATGTTTACCCCTTTTAGTAAATACATCCCTATATCTTATCCAATGTCATCCAATGTATTCTATCTACTGTGCACACCTTAATTTATTTAGTATTTTAACTGCATTTATGAAATGATGAATTATTTATTTACAAATAATGTAAAACAAATAGTCTAAAACAATATTAACCCAATTAATGAATATATAGCCTAGTGAAATGAAGTGCAAAAGTCGTGGTAATGCTAAACCCGAGTAAAAGTCTGTTGAGAAATTGCTACAATTAAGACTGTGCTGAGCTTGATTTGCGAGTGGGGGAGGGGAGCCTGAGTTGCAAGTGGGGGAGGGGAGCGGGACAGGATCAGAATCGATCATTATCGCGGAATCAGAATTATGGCAGGTGAACGCATGTCACGGAGGCTGCAAATGCTCAGAGCTCATCACGAGACATGCGCTCGAAGATACGACAAAGCCAACGAGGAAAAACAGCTGAAAAGAGATCCATCAATATCACAGGTGAGTCCTAATTAATTTCAATTAACGTTTAACAAGTCTGAGGTGTTTTATAGTCTGGCCCAGCCTTCCTCGTTGTCATTTAGCTAACGTTAGCATTAGCTTAATTAACATTAGTTGGTCATTACACGTGCTTCAAATAAACTACTGAAATTTGGTAACAATTTTGATGATTAATGGATTATTAGAGTCGTTTTTGCAGCATAAAGGTGACTCTGGCTGTGAAAACCCGGCAAAAGTATTTTTTATGATTTTCTATGAAACTGTAACATGGATACATTTTCTATTTATGGTATGATAATCGTGGTGAAATTAGTAAGTGCAATGAAACTTCAAAGTTATCAAGTTGATGCCTTACTCTGTTTTTAAATTAATTTAAGCTAATTTGTAGGAGCAGTTAGCAAAAATATCTTGAATTAAACAAATTAATATGTCATTTAAGTCATTTATTGTGATACTAGTAATATTTAATGCATTCATGTTGACACTATTTAAAAACAATATTCATACCACTGTAATTTAAAAATAATGTGTGGTGATCTTGCTGAAAGGTAATTGTTTTGTTTTACAGATAATGGGGAAAAACCCTTCTGGAAATAAGCAGGTAACGTTACAAATTGTTGTAGTTTAATGCACCACTGATTTTCTGATGTTAATTAAACATATTAAAACCTAATAAACCTGCTGCTTAATAAATATTAATGTAAATCCCGAAACAGATTCAACAAATCTAAAACAAATAATTACACTTTCTTACAGATATCAAAGAAAGCTCAAGACAGAAAGAGAGTGAAAGAGCATCACCACCCTGGCCAGGCTGAGAGAGATGATGATGATAACGAGCAGGTAACTAATTAACTGAGTGTTAATGATGGGTAATGGACACCATATGATTGTTGTTGAGTGTCTAACACTACATATTCACACAGATATCAGAGAAAGCTCAAGACAGAAAGAGAGTGAAAGAGCATCACCACCCTGGCCAGGCTGAGAGAGATGATGATAACGAGCAGGTAAATGATTAACTGAGTGTTAATGATGGGTAGAGCTGCACAATTAATCGTATAAAGATGGCGATCTCGATTCAACCCCTATATGTTGATTTTTACCTGTGAATTTAATGGTCTAATAATGTTCTCAATGACAGATTGCAAGCATAGGCCTTTATCTCAAACATAATTCAACATTAGAATTATTATAAGTAGAATATAATTATTTATAGAAACCAGTAGATCTACACATAATATTAATATTGTTGTTGTTATACCATAAGTTTGAGAAACAATAATAATTGCCGACTCATATTAACCTTTATTTTACATCTACAGAATCGTGAGAAAATCGTGATCTTTATTTTAAGCAAAAAAAAAATCGCGATTCTCATTTTAGCCAGAATCCTGCAGCTCTAATGATGGGTAATGGACCCCATATGATTGTTGTTGAGTGTCTAACACTACATATTCACACAGGTGTCAGAGAAAGCTCAAGACCGAAAGAGAGTGAAAGAGCATCACCACCCTGGCCAGGCTGAGAGAGATGATGATGATGATAACGAGCAGGTAACTAATTAACTGAGTGTTAATGATGGGTAATGGACACCATATGATTGTTAATTATGGCAGGCCATTTTAGCATTTAAACCTTTGTTCTGACTATCCACAAATATATTTAGAGATATCTCTAATTATATTTTGACTAGTCATAATTATAATTCGACTAGTCAGAATGACAATTAGAGATATCTGCAATTACAATTGTACTAGTACGAAATCAGATTGGAGATATCTGCAAATATATTATGACTAGTCATATTCTTCCATTGAAAAATATTTGCAAATATCTCTAAATGAATTGACTAGTAACAATTGTAATAAGAGATATCTCTAACTGAGTTTTATCTAGTCATAATACATTTAGAGATATCTTTAATTCGTCATATTTAGATATATCTACAAATATATTTGAAGATCTCTAATTAATTTACTACTAGTCGAATTACAGTTGTAGATATCTCTAAATGAGTTTTGAATCCAATTTAAGATATCTGCAAATATTTTTCAATAGAGGAATATGACTAGTCATAATATATTTGCAGATATCTCCAATCTGATTTCGTACTAGTACATTTGTAATTGCAGATATCTCTAATTGTCATTTTGACTAGTCGAATTATAATTATGACTAGTCAAAATATAAATGGAGATATCTCTAAATATATTTATGGATAGTCAGAACAAAGGTTTAAATGCTAAAATGGCTTGCCTTAGTTATTGAGTGTCTAACACTACATATTCACACAGATATCAGAGAAAGCTCAAGACAGAAAGAGATTGAAAGAGCATCACCACCCTGGCCAGGCTGAGAGAGAGGATGATTATGATAACGAGCAGGTAACTGATTAACTGAGTGTTAATTAGGGTTGGGTACTGAAACTCAGTGTCATTATAGCACCGGTACCTTGGTAACCGGTATGTACCGGATCAAATCGGCATATGAATTTCGGTGCTGCAATAAGAACGTAAGAATCAAAGGGGTGCATGAAAGGCACACATAGGCGTTGTCTCACACCATCACTAAACCAAGGTTTATTATAGTTAACGAAAACGAACGATAAAACGAAAACTAAAATGTAAAATAATTGTCGGTAACTGAAATAAAAACGAGTTTTTTTATTTATTTATTTTTTAAACTAGAACTAACTGAAACTGTATTGTGTACATACAAAACTAACTAGAATTATTGCAAAAACCTCTGTTTTCGTATTTGTAAATGTATTTAATACATAATCTTACTGTAAGCATTTTTAGAAGTAAATTTTTTTTAAAACTATTCATGTCTCCAGTAAGCACTTATCCACCAACTACTTACTTTTATAACAAGTCTAATGCTGTGTTCACACCAAACGCGGAACGCGCGGATAAATCACGTTATTCGCGCGTAAATTGCCACGTGAACATTTGAGTTTACTCGCTTCATTCGCGCATCAAACCTGCTTCATTCGCGTGTCAAATTCACTTCAGAAACAGACGCGGATTGGCGTGATGGGCAGGGCTTCTGTCTGCCCCTTGACTCTAGCTTCATAGCTAAATGGCTAACATGGATTTTATGAAGAAAATAACAGTGTTTGTGCTTTATGAAGGCTGTAAAACAGCGTCGATACGTTTAGGGCCGTGTCTGAGTCCACTACATCCTTTTAGAGGTGCATCCAGCCCTGTGAGCTTATAAACTCCTCCAGAAACTAAACCTGGATGACGGAGGCTTTCAGCGGCGCTTCTGACAGACCCAAGCCTAGTTTGATGAACTGTTGTCTGTGTCGGCTGGAGGATTTCCCCTGGGACACCGACAACAAGTGATGCGTCACATCCAGGCCCCTACAAGAACAGCTCCTGATTGGTTAACGCGGCGCGAATGTCCGCTGAAGTTCAGATTTTCAAACTCGAGATTTGCCCGAAACGCGTGTCAAACACGCAAAACGCTTTATTTGTGCCGCGCCATTCGCGTGTATCGCGCCATTCGCACCGCGCAATTCGCTTCTTTCGTGCCGCAGGATGTCTATTCGCGCGTTTGCATTGCCTTAACATGTAAATCACTTGCGCTTGACGCGTGTTCCGCTTCTGGTGTGAACGTAACCAAACATAACGTACCAAACATACATAACGTACCAAACATAAACCGTACAGTCTGATGCATGACTGCACTGAACTTTGAACAACTGTAGCGCGGGTAAACCGAGGGCTTAATTAGAGGATCTGGTCAAAAACGTAAGTTTATTTCATAACAGACAATCGTAATGGAGTTTAAATAAGTGAATCATGCTTCAGTTGGGCTGTAAAACTTTACTGCAAGACATTTTTCAGATCATGGTGATGTTTTAATTTACTGAAATGACTATTGCTGACTACATCATGTTGAGTCCTGACAGCTGCGTTAGAAATCTGAATTTCCCATCACCAGGCCCGGATTAATAATTCAAAGGCCCCTGGGCACAATGTCTTGTAGGCCCCCTATAGCCGCACCCCATAGTTGAATAAAAAAATAAGATTGATATAACATTTGTTCAATAAATTAATCTACAATGTATTGCCCACAGTTTTTAAATAAATAATATACAGTACATATATTTCTAGTCTACAAAGATTTAATCTATTTTTAAGCATTTAAAGCACACTTGGAAAAAAAATACTAATACAACTAGGGGAAATAAAATAGATTTTAATATACTTGTTCAAGTTAACTGAAGCAGTACTAAAATTTATATTTAAGGGTATTTTTAATGTATAACTTCTACAAACTTATGCACATGATTTGGATGGAACACTTCTTAAAACTGGATTGAAGAGTATGACTCCTTTATAATACACACACACTTATTAATGATTCCTACTTGTCTTCCTTCCAAAACACTTCGAATAATGTTTTAAGTATTTTGTGATATACATGTTAAAGTGTGCTCCTAAAAGTAAAAGTGGCCCCTGCCCGCCTCTCACAGGTTAATAGTAAGCTAATGGAATTTCTTAATACAAATCTTAAATTCAAGCTTACCAACAAATGATCAAAGGAAATATATTAATGCAATTTAAATATGTTTACTTTAAACTTCAATTATATTGTTCTGTTAATTTATTTTTTTTAATTGTCAAATAAGAATTTTGTAGAGTCGTCCATCATCATTTTGTGGCTAAAAAGTATAGGTTCAGGCACCGTTTTGGCACCGGTATCATTTTAAAAGTATTGATTTAGCACCGGAATCGAAAAAAAAACAATACCCAACCCTAATGTAAATGGACCTGTTTCAGAAAGGAGGTTAAATGAAAACTGAGTATTTTTAACCCTGAAATAAGAGACACTCTGGGTTTTCAGTTTCAAAATGGCAGCTTTGTCAAACTGGAGAAAGCAGGGTACGTCAAATACTTGACACAGCTATTTCTACCACAGTAAATTCTTTTTTTATTGTTGATATTTGGCGCCAGTTAATCAGGAAGTGATGTTGTTTGATTCACTGGATGGAAACGTTGCTTTATTTGCATGTCTTATGCGTTATTCCAGTTTTGCACAAATTTAATGAATATTTTTAAATGGAAAAATAACTATTGCCTACATTTCAGTTACAAAGAACAAAGTCGCGTATGAGAATAGCTCTTTTTTTTTTTTTTTTTTTTAAATAAATAATTCGCTTAAATTCACTGTCCTTTGACATGTACTTACTAGATTAATAGATTTTCTTTCTAAAACTATTATTTAGTTCTGCTTGCATTTCTAAATGTCATATCAAACTCTACCATTTGATCAATAATAGAGACTGACACACAAGTGCACTTTTTAAATCTATTAAAACTGATCAACGTGTATAAAAGTGGGAACGTGTGAAATTTTTATAAACGTCACGCATAACATTACTTTTATTATACTTACTTTATACTTTATTTAATTACTTTTGAGGGGCGAAGCAGTGGCGGAGTAGGTAGTGCTGTCGCCTCACAGCAAGAAGGTCGCTGGTTTGATCCTAGGCTCCGTTGGCGTTTCTGTGTGGAGTTTTCATGTTCTCCCTGCGTTCGCGTGGGTTTCCTCCGGGTGCTCCGGTTTCCCCCCACAGTCCAATGACATGCGGTACAAGTGAATTGGGTAGGCTAAATTTTCTGTAGTGTGTGTGTGGATGTTTCCCAGTTAGGGATGCTCATTTCGGTTAATTTTGCTTACCGACAACCGTCTCTAGTTAATCGGTTATTAACGGTTAACTGGTTAGATTATTATACTTTTTTTTTTTTTTTTTTTTTTTTTACAAATTAACGTGTCTATTTTGTGTCTGACACATTAAATATTGCATTTTAAAATACTGATTTATATGCTAGCATATTAATAACAAAACATAACAGAGCATCTTTACGCACCTGCAGGGTTTCCATAGCACAGAAGAACAGAATAAACTACATAAAATGAATGAAATAAATAGGCCTGCCCTGGAATTATTTCCCACTTAAATTATTAATTTATATTACAAAAACGAAAACAGGGACTGAATCTTTAAGATCCGGCACAGGCTGTTTTTTTTAATCATGTTTTTGTCTTCATGTATAAAAAGCAAATTTTCTCAAATTGCTCGCTCCACGGAAAATATGCATTTATTTAACGCCGCGCTGTTATTATGTCACAAAACCTTTAACGTTTTTAATAGAAATCATTATGTTAAAGATTAGCCTATGTCTTGCTATATGGCTCTCTCTCTCTCTCTCTCTCGCGCGGTTCAAGTGCGCACACTGCATGATAAAGACATGACAACGTGCGCATATGTTGACTTTTTTTGTAAACAGTTTTGTTGTTTAAATATGACATTCCATTAATGCTTTATAGGCTGTAAAATAAAAGGTAAAGCCTATTTGTTTTGTCCAATTAGATCTACAGATCGGTATTAATGCATCCTAAAGTAAAGTGAAATGGCTGTAAACTCCAGCAAGATAAAGTGATTATGCAGAGCCATATAGCTTTTTCTATAAATAAAGTATAATTATGGAAACTGTGTTCATCTTAACTGAAAGGCACGTCGTGTTTGCTGGCCTCACGCATCACGCACCTGTCAGTCAGTCGGTCAGCACGTAACCTCAAAGGGTTTAACAAATAGCCTAGCGCACAGCACTACTACGATTACAGAAAAGTTTGCGCTGTTATAATTCACTTACCTTTTAATATGTTTTGGTGCAATTATAATCCGCTATTAAAAACAACATTAACTAAACGTTTTGAATGGGTAATAGCCGTGGCGGGATGCATTTTGGTCCTCGCCATAGAAGAAGGAATGTAGCGGAAACCATGCTCTTTAAAAGTTCTCTGTAGTTGTCTTGAGAACACAAACTGCTGCTCTGGGTTGAGCCGCGTGCAAAACACTTGCGGCTTTTAGTAAACTATTAGTAAAAAGATGCCTCTCTTAAAGCAAAAAGTGCATTCAATCGGCCCCTTATGCAGCCAAACTAAAAATATACAAAATAATATTTTTAATCGTTTAACTGAAACCATTAATCGGTTACAAACACACTTTTTCGGTTAACAGTGATTCGATTATTTTGAGCATCCCTATTCCCAGTGATGGGTTGCGGTTGGAAGGGCATCTCCTGCGTAAAAACGTGCTGTATACGTTGGTGGTTCATTCCGCTGTGGCGACCCCCATATAATAAAGGGACTAAACTGACAAGAAAATAACTGAGAGAATGAATAATTACTTGTAAAATTATGGATTAACTTAAGCAGCTATTTTCCCACGCTAACTGTCTATTTCACTGATGCAGTGGTGTTGCTCTTTTAAATATATGCTCATATTTGCTATATCTCTGCATGAGCACATCAAGTTCAGCTGGAGACAGAAATACTGATCCCTTTTTTTTTTCTTTTTTCTTTTTCTTTTTTTTCTTCTTTTCAGATGTTGCCATGGTGACTCATTTCTTTGCTCCATTAATAATGCCTTTTTCTAGTTTTCTAGCACGCTTAACTCTGATTTGGTCTACTCAAAGTTGGTTGACCGAACTCGGATAAGCTGTTCTGAAACTGAAAACTCTTAGTTGAATTACAGAGAGATTAAAAACTCGAGTTCAAGTTTAAACTTAAATGATTGTTGAGTGTCTAACACTATATTCACACAGATATCAGAGAAAGCTCAAGACAGAATGAGATTGAGAGAGCATCACCACCCTGGCCAGGCTGAGAGAGAGGATGATAACGAGCAGGTAACTGATTTGCAGTATTAAAGGTGCAGTAGGTAATTGTCTTCAGAAGCATTTTTTTGTTGGGCTGATTGAAAATCTCTTCACAGTCCAATAGTACTGAAAGTAAATTATCTAAATGTGTTTATGTATTTTTATATTTTGGGTAAGGCATAAAACTAAAAGATGTTCATCCAATTAAATAGAGTCGGACCGACGTCTCTCATAATTCCGATAAGTAGTCCAAACTGTCTGTCAGCAAATGCAAATTTGATTAACTGCGCAGCCTTTTGTACGCATCTCCGCCGACCGCTGTTTGTGCTGCGCAGTCACGGGAGAGGGCGTGAGCGAGATCGGTTAACCTGCTGAATCAAAACTCTTTTTAAAACCTGAATCAATATTGGAGTTACCTTTTACACGCTGGAGAAATGATGAAACAATGGCTTAAGGATTTCTCTTAGACAGGTAATGTTCTGTTTTAAAACCGTTTTAGCTTCATGCAAAGCTGATGTAACGTTAGATGTTGTTGTTACAAATGGGTTATATCTTCACAGAAGTGTTGTTCAGCCACTAAAATCTTCCGGTGAAAGATTGATAAGACTATTTTCAGTTTCATAAGGGACCTTTTACAGCATCTATAATGTTGATTTTAATTAGTTTAACAACAAAACGCAATAAAATAGCGCTATTCCACCTAGTCTCTTTCTATATTGTTTACCATGCAACTCCAATATTTACTCTGAAATCGCATGTCTGTTTGGCTTGCTCACCGCCGGACAAGCACTAGTCTCTAACACATGAGAGAAGGTTGTTTTGCTGTGCTCGTGTTTCAGGAGGTGATTCAGAGATTTATGCTAAACTGTTAGCATTGTGGAAGATCACCTACTGCACCTTTAATGATACGTAATGGACACCATATGATTGTTGTTGAGTGTCTAACACTACATATTCACACAGGTGTCAGAGAAAGCTCAAGACCGAAAGAGAGTGAAAGAGCATCACCACCCTGGCCAGGCTGAGAGAGATGATGATAACGAGCAGGTAAATGATTAACTGAGTGTTAATGATGGGTAGAGCTGCACAATTAATCGTATAAAGATGGCGATCTCGATTCAACCCCTATATGTTGATTTTTACCTGTGAATTTAATGGTCTAATAATGTTCTCAATGACAGATTGCAAGCATAGGCCTTTATCTCAAACATAATTCAACATTAGAATTATTATAAGTAGAATATAATTATTTATAGAAACCAGTAGATCTACACATAATATTAATATTGTTGTTGTTGTTATACTAGGGATGCACAGATACCTTTTTTTTTTGGATCCGATCTCGATACAAAAAGTCTGAGTATCGATCGATACCGATCTGATACTGTGCCGTTTTTTTTCCCCCCAAGTAAGGTTGCTCAAAATAACCGATTAACTTAATCAAAAGGGTGTGTTTGTAACCGTTTAATGGTGTCAGTTAAATGATTAAACAATATTATTATTATTATTATTTTTTTTTTTAAGTTTGGCTGCATAAGGGGCTGATCATAGCGAACGCGCTTTTTTGCGTTGAGACTGACAGGTGCATCTTCTGAATGGTTTAGGCTAGTAACGTTTTGCCGTTTCAGAGGTTGAAAAAGCTTGTTACCTCAGTCGTGTCTTTTTCAGTCTTCAATCAAATGAAAGCAGAGGCTGGGTTTTCTTTGAGGTGACAGCAGTGCTTGTGTTGTCAAGACGACTACAGTGAGCATTTAATGACGGAGGAGAGACTTCGCTGTTTCAAGTCATTTAAAGCTGTATTAAATCTTGAATATCATAATGCTATTAAAAATTACAATTATAACAACATTGACAGGAACACTCGCGCACACACGGCTCAGCTGATTCAGTCGTTTCCTAGTGGCATAAACAGGAGCACCCCACTTTTTTTTTTTTTTTTTTTTTTTTTTTCTTGTCATCAATAAATCAGTGCGGCGCGCCTCCGTTTTTGGAATGGAAAAGCGCGTGCAACCACACGTGCCTAGATTTTTTTTTTGTCAAAGAAGCAAAATAAAATAAGGATATTTCTGGTCACAGTTTGACTGACGAGCTGACTCTGTGCCTCCTTGCCTCTGTGCTGCCTGAAGCCGCGTCATATAATAAATACGATGATTTAGTGTTCAACCAACAAACCAACCGTTTTTTCCATTTGAAAAATTATAGTTATTAATAGTTCTTGTATAATAAAAAAAATGTAAGTAGCCTACATAGCCTAATCTATCAATCAAACAAATCCAAAGTTTTTTATTAATGTTTGCATATGAACTTCGGACTAAACTGAGGCTTTCATTTTACAGCTTAAAAAACATGTATGCAAATTAATGCAATATCATATGTAAACGACTACATTTTTATATGCTATGTTGTAGCCAATACTTAACAAAAAGTCAACAGAGCCCTAAGGTTCATTCTCATTGTCTATCAATACAGGCAGCCCGCGCACACGTGAAGCGCCAGCTGAGACAGAGGAAATAAGTCATAATCATAATTGAGACATAATCTTTAAACTAATGACTTATGTTAAAAATGTTTACAGAGGTTTTGTCATTTAAAATAGCAGAGCATTAATTAAATGCATATTTTCTGTGGATGGAGTCAATCTATTTGAGGTAGCCTATTTTTATTTAAAGAAAGAAAAAAACATAATTGGACAAACAGCACATGCCGGTTGTTAAAAAGGATTCGGTCAGTGTTTTCGTTTGTAATATAAATTTGTCATTTCAGTAATGTCAGGATTTATTTGATTTTGTTTTGCTGCTGAAGCGCAGGTGCGTGAAGATGCTCTGTTAGGTTCTGTATGCTGTTCGCATGCTAAAATAAAATGCAATATTTAATGCGTCACAAAATAGGCACGTCATTTTTTTTAAATTAAATAATATTTTAATATTAATCTGTTAATGGTTAACATTTCGCTTAACGAGCGGCGGTAGTCTGTTGGCAAAATTAACCGAAATGAGCAGTTTCTATAGCTCTGGTGCTAAACTCAAAATATATATTTTCTTTAGTAAAAATAATAACAGACCTAGGTAGGCTATACATGACAGACGGCACAATCGAACTGAAACATGCTTGCTGTTTGAGCATTCTTTGCGCATTCATTGTGATTTTTGTTCTTTACTTTTTAAAATAAATTTTTTTCTTTGAAATCTGCAATAGGCTACAATTGACTTCGTGGGTAAAATAATCAGCCTGTTATTAAATGCATTAACTGTATTAAATTAAAGACTTATATTTTCCTGCAGGTCTGATGCAGACTACACTTAACCGTCTGATGCCAGTTTAATAATTCCTTCTCAAATCTCACCGTGAGTGAGACGGAGAAAGTTCAAAACAAGGTCCGCTTATGCTTCAGTGTCAACACAAATTGCTCTGATAAATAAAATATTAATATATAAAATTACAGTGAAGTATTCAATTTCAAAGTAGCTTATATTAGGCTAAATAATTTTCTGTTAATGTCAATCTATACTGCGCTCGTCAGTTTCACTCGTATTAATTTAATCAATACTTTGACCACAATGGGCCAGGCTTTAAAACTATTCGCAGCACTTAAATGATTCATTTTGGAAGAAACTCAGTCTGGAGGATTGGAGAACAAACTTATGAGAATGAATAATCTTACGGAGCAGAGCACAACGCCTCTGTGCATGCAGCCGGCATGTGAATGAAAGTGCTTGATGCATCGTAGACTGGTATCTGCAGACATTTGTAAAACAGCAGCTTAAATGGAAGAAATAAGCGCATTGAGGATCTGTCCAATGTATTATTGAGGCTTTTCTAATTAAACATTTCAGGTAGGCCTACTTTGGGGGTGAAGAGCAGGATAACCCTCTCTACTCCTCCATTGCGAATGCCATCTGATACAGCGCAACATGATGTAGAAACAGCAATGAAATGAACTCCTGCTGCAGGTCAAAATGAACCCATTTAATGCAAAACTAAATATATTTCTCCACTAATTATTTAAACTAGCAGGAACATAGTCTTGGAGAGTTTTTCCTGTTGTCTTAAATGCGACAAGCAGTTTGAATGGAGAATGAATGACAGGCGCAGCCGCAGGAAGCGCTGAACTGAACATGAATTTAACCACGTGAATATTCATCTGTGCTTCACATTAAACTGTAGAATGGTTTTAAAATACTTAGAATATAGTAGCCTACATAACAACGTTCTAGTGGCTTATAATAGGCTACCTTCATGGCTTAGTTGGCTTATAAACACACAATATAGCGCACGCGCAAGATCGGATTTGGATCGGTACCAGCTGACTGATACCCGATCCAGCAAAAATATGCGGTATCGAACCGATTTCCGATCCAAATATCGGGATCGGTGCATCCCTATGTTATACCATAAGTTTGAGAAACAATAATAATTGCCGACTCATATTAACCTTTATTTTACATCTACAGAATCGTGAGAAAATCGTGATCTTTATTTTAAGCAAAAAAAAAAATCGCGATTCTCATTTTAGCCAGAATCCTGCAGCTCTAATGATGGGTAATGGACCCCATATGATTGTTGTTGAGTGTCTAACACTACATATTCACACAGGTGTCAGAGAAAGCTCAAGACCGAAAGAGAGTGAAAGAGCATCACCACTCTGGCCAGGCTGAGAGAGATAATCATGACGAGCAGGTAACTGATTAACTGAGTGTTAATGATGGGTAATGGACCACATATGATTGTTGTTGAGTGTCTAACACTACATATTCACACAGATCTCAGAGAAAGCTCAAGACAGAAAGAGACAGAAAGAGCATCACCACCCTGGCCAGGCTGAGAGAGATAATCATGACGAGCAGGTAACTGATTAACTCTAACTTTATGGGTCCTATCATACTCCTGGCGCAAGACATGTTTGCCACAATGTGTTGCTGTTTTTAGACCAGCACAACTCAAATTTTTCTGTTTTACGATATGTTGTTAAATAGCAAACCTATTTGTGCCACTTTGTGGACTCATGGGTGTTTCAGTGTAAAATGGGGCTGTGTTAAGGTGCTTTATTGGCACATTGCTATAGGTTGTTTTTAATTATGTGTTTCTGGTGATGCCCGAAATTCAGATGGAGAGCAGGAAGTAAAAACTGAATAGGAGTCTTAAAGGAAAGTGTATTTTTATAAAAATAAAAAAAAATGCAAAAGTGAAGACCCAGGTGGGTTTAATATTACAGAATGTTTTTTCCGCCAGTCATAGGTTTTACACTGTATTAAATTCAAAATTGTAATATACACAATTTACAAGTTACAAACTAAAATTAAGTAACATTATGTCTTCGATACAGTTGAAATCAGAATTATTCCCCCCTATTTAAAATGTTAGTTAAATATTTCCTAAATGATGATTAAGAGCAAGTAAATTTTCACTGTCTGAATTTTTTTTTCTGGAGAGTAAAAAAGCTTTTAAGGTCGATATTAGCCCCCTTAAGCAATATATTTTCCTATAGTCTCCAGAACAAACCATCATTATACAATATCTTGCCTAATTACCCTAACCTGCCTAGTTACCCTAATTACCCTAGTGAAGCCTTTAAATGTGACTTTAAGCTGTATAAAAGTGTCTTGAAGAATATCTAGTCTAATATTATTTACTGTCATCATGACAAAGATCAAATAAATCAGTTAAAACTATTATGAGCAGTAATGTGTTGAAGAAAAATCTGTTCTTTAAACAGAAATTGAGGAAAAAATTAACAGGGGGGGGGCTAATAATTCTAACTTCAACTGTAGCTGGAAAAAAGATATGGACCGTCAGTTCACAATATATTGATTCCCAATTTCTAGGCATTATTGGTGATGATGGTCAGCAATGTTGGACCATTATTGCCTTTTTAGCTTATAAGTAGAGGACAGAATCTACTAGAATGTGAATTAAGTGAGCTAAATAAAATGTAAAAGAGTCAGTATTTTTAGTGCGTGTACTTTTTTGCTTTTATTTCTGCTGTAATAAAAAAAAATCAAATTGTAGAGCAACTCAAGTTCTGTTGCCATTTTTTAATTTTTACTTTAAGAGGTAGAACTGTCCGAGATGAACAAAAGCAAGTAATGCATCATTTAGATAAAAAAATCTGATAAAAAAAAATTCTTAAATGGTTAAACTCTTTTACTGTCTTTTGACAGCCCCCTGTCATTTAAAAGATTCTCAATGGTAAACGTGTCGAGTATAAAAGCCTAATTCGTTTTGTAAGGTGCGCGATGTGGCACCAGGCAAAAGTATAAATTAGCCTTAAGATTTTTTTTTAATGGTGCATCTAACCTGTTTTTAGTACTGTTCAACTTGAATACATTTATTTTACTAATTTAGATTTTTTTTTAATTTTTTTTTTTTTATAGGTCTTTTAAATTTAATACTTATCTGTCTTAAAAAGGTCTTAAGTCTTAAATTTGACTAATGTCTGCAGAAATCCTGTGTCCTAGTAATTGTTGCTATGGTATGACAACTGTAGTAATAAACCAATTATTTAAGAGTCTTCACTTCTCTACGTTATAAATATACACTGCACAATGCACCACAGTTTACACAAACAGTATTGCAGTTTATCAGTTTACTGCTACAGTATTTGGTAGAATTCATTAACTTTGGTAGCAATTATTGTTCAATAAGGGTTATACACATTATACACTTTACTATGTGGTTCAAAAACATCTTTGTTAACAATAGTGATGCTCCGATATTGACTAAAAATAGCTTGATCGGCTAACCCCGAAAGCGCTGATCTAAAAAGCCGATCACTTGACGTAAATTACTCGCACGACTTTTTCACGCTTGCATGCACGGCGCACAGGTAAACAACAGCAGAGAGGAGCTTACGAGTTGCAACATGCGTTCCCCCGTCTTTTTCAAAGTGTCCAATATAGACAAAGTTAGCCGTTTGCAATGTATGTCGCGATGAAACCCCTTAAATGAGCAATGACATTTTACCAGCACTAACATGATTAGGCATCTTAGAACATACAACTAAATATGCCGCGTATGAGAATCCCTCAACCAGCCAACTGTGAGTGATGCAAGACGTAAACCATACACCAGGGATAGTACGAGGTGGAAACGCATCGCGTTCAGAATTATGGAATTCATTTGCCTCTACGATCAACCTGTGATTTTATATGGAGTGCAGCCGCCTGTCCAATGTCCCTGCTAAGCTTAACAGCACACTTCGACTCAAACTTCGAAAGACACAACATTGTGCTACACTGTCAGTCAGGCTTTCGACGCCTCCACAGAATGTGACCACGTGGTGAACTCCATTTAGCGGTATGTTTCAGTCACAGGGAATCCAAAGAGAGAAAAAAATGCATAACTTAAATTAAATACTAGTGCTTTTTTAAAATATACTAGTGCTTACTCATTAGACACTAGTTTATTTTATTATACTACTTATTCATTAGATCGTACTTGTATAGTTTTTATTTATTAGATACAAGTACTTATTCATTAAATAGCGCTTATTAAATGTATAGTTTTTATTTATTAGATACTAGTACTAATTTTAATAGTGACTAGCAACTTTTCTGTTATTAGTAACAAACTAAAAAAAATTCTATTGATTTCTATGGGATTTGTCATTAAGATATCAACTGTTCAGTTTTGACTAGTATGTAATCCAACTGGGACTAGGGGAAAAAAACGCAAAAGAAATTTGTCTTTAATTTTAGCAGAGACTCAACTGCATTTTCACACGTTTTTTAATTAGGGATTAGGTCTAGAGTAACCTAATAAAAATGTTTTGTTGGACAATGCACAGTAGTCAACACTATAATATTATAATTTATTTTCATTATTAAAACTAAACTTTACAATTGATAAAACGCAAAACCCTTTTTAATGTTTGCTTTCCTTTTGACATCGCTAACAGTTGTAATAAGAAACATCCCAGCAGCAGTCTCATGTTAAGACACTTAAATACTTTTTGAGTTTAAAGATGATCAGCCTGTAAAGTCAAGTTTAGTGTCATAAATTAACTGGGTAAAATGCATGAGTAAAGGGGATTTGCCGCATCAACCTCTCATTTGCGCTGCATGTAGGCTGAATGATAATGTTTTAAAAATATGCAATACAAAACTTTCAACATTTGTGTTTTGAAATAAAACAGAAAGAAATAAGGAGTAAAATATAATTTAAACCCCTGGTCAATTATACTTTATTGTTTGTAGCAAGAAGAGAGAAAAACAGATGAAAACCTGGCTGGGGAGATGGCATGGATTCTGTTTTTCAGAAAAGATCGTACACTGCATTTGAAGGCGTTTATCATACAACGCAGTTCTTGTTTAGTGGAGAGAACATTAATCACTGGCAAACATTTTTCTCCAGTACCACCAGGAAATGAAGTGGCCTACATTAGTTAATTTACCTTTTTATGTAAAAAATTAAGGAATGACTTGTGCCCTAAATATTAATTAAAACATCTGTATAAACGTACGTGTTTATTTCTTAACTTTTGTTAATAAAACAACACAATACTGCTTATAAATATTGTAGCTAAATATTAAATAACTTTAACTGATTAAAACCGTATAATAATAATTTAAACGTTACATTTTTAAGAACTTCTTCACAAATAGCATAAATGGCACTTTACTAATCAGTAATAATATAAATGGTAATAATTATAAGTACAAAAATATTAGCCTACTAGTAACAAGTCAGATGTTTAAAAAAACAGCATAGGTTCTCCACCTATGAAAAACTAGAAAAACTAACATGTTGACTGTGTCCGGTTTAAGTGAAGACCTAATTGGGGTTATAATTTTTCTCCAGCAATACACCTTCAGACGGTGTGCTTGTAGCGCAAATGCACAGATGCTGTTTCTTGCTTCTGTTCCGCCTCCCGCATTTCTCGGAAAGCAGGTTTCTCTACACCGCGAAGCGGCGCATTCTTAACTTACTAAATATGTTGCTCCATTTCTCATCAATGTCTTCCATTTATCACTTTCTCTATTGTACCTGGCCATTTCTGGAAATGCCTCTGTGATATCTGGCTGACTAGCTGGGCTTTTGTGTTTATAAATCAGGAGTTGATTATAGGCGGCTTTTTTTTCCCCTCGCCGTCAATCGCCACTAGGTTGCATGGATCGGGACCCGTGGAGCTGCACATCGATGGATTTGCTCTTCAGTGTTTGGACTCTCAGCAGTGAATATTAAACCACACTTTAAAAAAACCTACAAAAAGCTTAATCTAAATTAATTGGTTCACCTTTCTCGGTCGGCATAAATCCAAAATATTCCCAGATGTAAGATTTTGTTTTCTAACAAGATTTATGGTTGAACCATAACGAAAGTGACCGCGCGCAATATTCCCGCTGCCGCCTGTTTTTATTATTAATCAAACAACAAAAAGGGAAAAATCCCTCACTGCTCTTGACTGAAGGACTGCTGGAGCTATAATTTAAGCATTTTCACAGTAAGAAAAAAAAAACTAAGCACAGTTTGTTTCATATTTTTATTCTATTGTATTTATTTCGCTTTCATTATTTACAGGGAGGAAAATAACTGAATATATACAGTTAAAGTCAGAATTGTTAGCCCTCATGAATTAGCGACCCTTTCCCTCCAATTTCTGTTTAATGGAAAAAGGTTTAATTTCAATCCATTTCTAAACATGATATATTTAATAACTTATAGCAAAGATAAAAAAAATCAGTTATTTGAAATGATGACAGTACATTTTATTTTACTAGATATTTTCAAGATACCAGTATTCAGCTTAATTGCATTCAAAGGCTTAACTAGCAAATGCACCATGGAGTGACGCGACTGACTCTTAAAGGCAATGAGAGAGGAGACTCTGATTCGTTTAATGCACGTTATGCTCAACTCCCCCAGAACTCATTAAGAGAATGAGCACAACCCTGTTAGACCATGTACCGGGGTGCAGAGCATATTTATTCATCCTTGAAATACCAAAAGTTGATTCAGACAAACCGTTAATGATTTGCGCCATGCGGTTTAGACTTTCTGCCTTGATCGTTAAGAGAGCCCATTAGCTTAACTCATTAACTAAGTGTTAATATCCAATTGACACACAATGATAGTTTAGTACAATGTTAATGTTTAGTGAGTGTTAAAGTACTGTAATTTTCATGAAGTTTCCATCAGATTTGGTTGGATGTTTCAAACGCAGTTGCACTTTCTATGTTTTGACAGAGTCTTGGTGCTACTGATCAATCGCAGTCAGGCAGTCATGGAAGTGAATATATGCCCTCAACTTCCTCCGACAGTGAAGAGTGCAGCATGGAGGAAAAATTTTTGAAAGATGCTCGCTGTAGAAAGAAAGCTGAACTTGAAGGTGATGCTGTTGACTTGGAACATGCCATAAGTGAGGAAGATGACCAGAAGGAAGACGACAAGTCTAAAATAACAGTGAAGACATGCCAGAAAGGAGCGAAAAGAAAATGGGACAAAAGACATTACTGCATTTATTGTAAAAAACCTCAGAGTAAGATAGCACGTCACTTAGAGAGAAAGCACAATAAAGAGGAAGATGTTGCTAAGGCAGTATGCTTGCCCAAAAATTCAAAGAAACGACGATTGTTGTTGGATCAGCTTCGATATAAAGGGGACTATACCCACAATACAACCGTCTTGGAGTCGGGACAAGGGGAGTTAGTGACTTACAGACAACCTACGGAAGAAACCAGTCCACACGAGTACCTGCCCTGCAATTATTGTTATGGATTTTTTAGAAAGCATGACCTCTGGAAGCATGAGGTTTCCTGCAAAAATCGAATTGGCCTCCCTCTGGAAGAATCTGGGAAAAGAAAAAGAGTTCAAGCTGCAGCTTCTTGTCTCCTGCCAGTACAAGAAAATACAACAAAAAGATGTCGTAAAATCATCAGTAGAATGTTGCATGATGAGGTATCTCTTCAAGTAAAATCAGATGCACTTATTTGTGAGTATGGGGACAGATTGTTGGAGAAGCATGGTAGTGATCCATCTAAAGATGGTTATGTAAGTCAGAAAATGAGAGAGTTGGGGAGATTTGTGATTGCTGCAAAGAAACTAAAAGCGAAGGTGAAAAATCTTGAGGATATCCTAATTCCACCGATGTTTAAGTTAGCTGTTGATGCTGCTAAAAAGGCATCTGGCTTCACTGCATCTAAATACCGCTATGATCGTCCATCTCTTGCTCTAAAACTTGGACACTCTTTAAAAACAGTTGGTGATATCTTGATTGGTCGTTACGTAAAAGCAGAAAATGAGATAGCTGCAAACAGAGTCAGGAGCTTCCTAGGGTTAGTGAGCTCTGAGTGGAACCACTATGTCTCACATCGGGCAAGGACAAACCTAGAAGAAAACAAGTGGAACAAGAAGGAAATGATCCCCCTCACTGAAGATGTAATATTGCTTCAAAAATACTTGAAGTCTGTGGAGCAAACTGCCCGAGAGAAGCTGAAAGACTGCTGTGATCCCAAAGCATACGCCATGCTAAGTGAAAGCATCCTCTCACAAATTATTCTTTTTAACCGGAGACGCCAAGGTGAGGCAGCAAAAATGCTACTTGAGACATATGAAAACAAAAACACAGAGGCCCTAAATGATGATGTCATGCAGTGCCTCTCAAAATTGGAACGTGACCTGAGTAATGACTTTACAAGAATCGTGATAAGAGGGAAAAGAGGGCGAAAGGTTCCAGTGCTGCTTACCAAAGAGATGACAAGAGCACTGGATTTTCTCATAGAGCACAGGATGCAGGAGAATGGCGTGTTGTACAACAACAAATATGTTTTTGCAAGAGCAAAATCAGATTCTCATATAAGAGGTTCGGACTGTCTCCGAAAATTTGCCAATCTTTGTGATGCAAAACATCCAGAAACGCTGACCTCAACTCAGCTGAGAAAGCACATAGCGACACTTTGTCAAATAATGAACTTAAAGGATCATGAGTTGGATCAGGTAGCGAAATTCATGGGACATGATATTCGCGTTCATCGTGAATATTATCGCCTAACAGAAAACACTATTCAGTTAGCAAAAATGAGCAAACTGCTGATGGCCATAGAGTGTGGAACATCTCTCTATAAAGGAAAATCTCTAGATGAGATTGACCTTGAATTAGAGGGTAATAACTTTTTTTTTTTTTTTTTTTTTTTTTTGTCGAAGCAATATACACTACTTGGAAAAACTAATATATTCTTTACAAATTCACGTTTAAAAATGTCTCTTGTGTTGTCCTTACAGTTGCTTTGTCCAATAAACCTAAGCAGGGGTACACTTCAGAGGAGATGTCTCCTAGACAAGAACATGATGGTATGCAAGTTATCTCATATGATATATATAATGTTTGTTTAAAAAATATCATGGATAATACCATGTTGATTTATAGCAATTTATTAAACAGTATATGTATATATGAATGCACAAAGTACATTGTGTATGCTGTATTAATCTGATGTTAATTTTCCTGTGTTACAGAGTTCTCCAGAAGCCTGAAATGTAGACGTGAGCATGAGGAGGCGTATGATTCCAACCCAGATGGTTTGCAGTTTGATTATATACTGCTTAGACCAGTGATGTCCAAACTCTGTTCTGAAGGGCCGGTGTCTTGGAAAATTTAGTTCTAACCCTAATCAAACACACCTAAAGCAGCTAATCAATCTCTTACTAGGTATGCTAAAAACTTCCTAGCAGGTGTATTGAAGAAAGTTGGAGCTAAAGTCAGCAGGACACCGGCCCTCCAGAACCGACTTTTGGACACCCCTGGCTAAGACTTTCAAGCCCAGTTTCAAAGACAGGGCTTAGCTTAAGCCAAGACTAATATTAGTATTAGTCTTTTTTGTATTTCCTTATCTAACTCTGTAAAAGCAAATGTCTCCCTTTGCATTGAACTTTCTTACATTCAGAGATATTGTTTGTTCACACAGCTACAATACACATCAACTAAAGTTTAAAATATGATATACCACCCCTTTAAAATGCATCAGTGCAGGATATTTTCTGTTGAGACAGTTCAAACATCCATTTTAGTCTGGGACTAGCCTTCCTTATCTGTGAAACTGGGTGTTAGAGTTCAGAAATTTATACATTTTTAGTATGCAAGTGTATATTACTCATGTGGTGTCTCTTTTCCTTACCCAGAAAGCCCTGACTCACACACAAAGAAGAAAGAAAATAAAACATCCAAGCCTGAAAGAAATGGTAAGACTATTAGCTACAGTGCATCCAGAAAGTATTGATAGCGCTTCACTTTTCCACATTTTTTTATGTTACAGCCTTATTCCAAATGCATTAAACATTTATTTCCTCAACATTCCACACACAACCCCCCATAATGACAATGTAAAAAGAGTTTTTGAAATTGTTGCAGATTTAAGAATAGAAAAGCTAAAAAATCAGATGTACATCAGTATTCACAGGCTTTGGCATGAAGCTCTAGACTGAGCTCAAGTACATTCTGTCTCCACTGATCATTCTTGAGATGTTTCAGCAGCTTCATTGGAGTTCACCTGTGCTCAATTCAGCTGATTGGACATGATCTGAAAAGGCGTACACCTGTCTACATAAGGGCCCAGGGTTGACAGTGCATGTCAAAGCACAAACCAAGCATGAAGAAAAGGGAATTGTCTGTAGACCTCCGAGACACAAGGCTGGGGAAGGTAACAGAAACATTTCTGCTGCTCTGAAAGTTCCACTGAGCACAGCGGCCTCCATCATCTGTAAGTGGAAGATGTTTAACCACCAGGACTCTTCCTAGAGCTGGCCGGCCATCTCAGCTGAGTGATCAGGGGAGAAGAGACTTAGTCAGGGAGGTGATCAACAACCCGATGCTCACTCTGTCTGAGCTCCAGCGTTCTTCTGTGGAGAGAGAAGAGAACCTTACAGAAGGACAACCATCTGTGCAGCAATCCACCAATCAGGCATCTATATGGTAGAGCGGCCCGACGGAAGACACTCCCCGCCTAGAGTTTGCCTGAAGGCATGTGAAGGACTCTCAGAGCATCAGAAACTAAACTCTCTGCTCTGAGACTCAAACTGAACTGTTTGGAGTGAACGCCAGGCGTTACGTTTGGAGAACAGCAGGCAGCGCTCATCAGCAGGCTAACAGCATCCCTACAGTAGAGCATGGTGGTGTTGGCATCATGCTGTGGGGATGTGTTTCAGCAGCAGGAACTGGAAGACTAGTCAGGATAGAGGGAAAGATGAATGCAGCGATGTACAGAGACATCCTGAATGAAGACCTGCACAAGAGTGCTCTTGACCTCAGACTGGGGCGACGCTTCATCTTCCAGCAGGACAATGACCCAAAGCACACTGCCAACATATCAATGCAGCGGCACAACAACAACTCGGTGAATGTCCTTGAGTTGCCCAGCCAGAGCCCAGACCCAAATCTTCTTGAACATCTCAGGAGAGATCTAAAAATGCCTGTACACCGTTGCTTCCCATCCAACCTGATAGAGCTTTAAAGGTCCTGCAAAAAGGAATGGGCAACAATTCCCAAAGACAGCTGTGCAGAGCTTGTGGCATCATATTCAAGAAGACTTGAGGTTGTAATCGCTGCCAAACATGCATCAACAAAACATTGAGCAAAGGCTGTGAATACGGATGTACATTTTTGTTTTTTATTTGTAATTTACAACAATTTCAAAATCTATTTTTTTCACATTGTCATTATGGGGGATTGTGAATGTTGAGGAAATCAATGAAGTTCATCTATTTTAGAATAAGACTGTGACAAAAACGTCAATTCTTTCCGGACGCACTGCATGTAGTTATTCAGATAATTGATGAAATTGATTCTTTTTCTATACAGATATAACTTATGATAATCTGATAATTTTCCTGTGTTACAGAGTTCTCCAGAAGCCTGAAATGTAGACGTGAGCATGAGGAGGCGTATGATTCCAACCCGGATGGTTTGCAGTTTGATTATATACCGCTTATAAATTACTGAACTCTATAAGCCCGAAAGTCTAAGTCAGTTTTTAGTTTGTATATCATGAGCTGTCTTTTCTTTTCCCAGAAAGCCCTGACTCGCACACAAAGACCACAGAAAACAGAACGTCTAAAACTGAAAGAAATGGTAAGATTGTTAGCTATGTAGATATTCAGATAATTGATGACCTTTTTTCTATACAGATTAGGGATGTCCCAATCAGGTTTGTTTTTGCGCTCGAGTCAGTCATTTGATTTGAGTATCTACCGAAACCTGATCTGACAATTTTATAATGCATTAAAAAAAAAAAAAGTAGAGCGAAGAAACGGATCTACGATGTTTCTTATTTTTATTTAATTCACCTTATTTTAACATTCTACAACTCTGTTAATATACAGAGCATTTCTTTGAGGTAGCTTGAACACTCAAGTAATAAATAACATCAATTCTTCACTTTTGGACTCAGGAGACCGTGAGAACAGAGAATGCATTCTGTGAAAAAATGAGATGCTGTGTTCCTGATGGTCACATGACCATCACACATTATTAACGGGAAATTATTTTAACATTACAGCATTCATGCAGGGATTTATTGTTGTCCCCCTATTTAAATATATATTACATAAACAAAAACCTTACAAATATACTTTGCACAATACACAACACTAATTTTAATATGAATTTCAGCAAACAAGCTCCCTTAATGCGTTTTTGCCTTTTAAGATTTTCGTGCTAATGTTTACTTTGACCGTCTTATTTAGGGAAACTCCTGAGATAAATCTCTGAACTTTAATATTAAACCGATATAAATTGCTGCGCTTCCCACAAGTTTATTTTTATGACTTCTGGACCTTCTTGCGAGTTTAGCTCAAGTTTGCATCGATGCACCCTCTATCAACAACACATCCAGGAACTTTCATGCATTCTTTGTTCTTGCAGTCTTGAGTTTTGGAACTGAACTTTGGCAGTTGATGACTAGGACACAAGGACAATAGATCACTGAAGGAAGCGTATTAAGAAATGGTCATACTCGCGCCTTCCGCTTCAAGCTGCTTCAGTGTTCTACTTGCCGACATTTACCCCTAGCGTCTCTGCAACACCGTGATGTCATGCCACACGCCTTGCTGTTTCTGTGAAGTCAAGAAAGAAGTGTAGAAGTGGAGTCCTGATCGGGAGATAACGTCTGATTCTTATAGAGTCTGAAACCACGTGATCTGATCTGGACATCCCTAATAAGGATATAACTGATAATCTGATGTTAATTTTCCTGTGTTACAGAGTTCTCCAGAAGCCTTAAATTTAGACATGAGCATGAGGAGGCGTATGATTCCCACCCGGATGGTTTGCAGTTTAATAGACTTTCAATTTTTACACTTTTTAGTGTTTATATATCATGAGCTGTCTCCTTTATTTTTTTATTTTTTTTTTTTCCCCCACCCAGAAGGCACTGACTTGCACACAAAGACCAAAGAAAGCAGAACGTCTAAGACTGAAAGAAATGGTAAGATTTGCTACCACTAATCACACAAGCTCAGTTTTGAATAACTAAGGTTCCGGTTACATTTTAGGTGATCTTTTTAACTCCTTTTAAAGTCCCTAGGATGCACACTTTATCCTCATTCTGGTTGATCTCGACTCTTTTTAATGTTTTATTGACAGCTCACATTCTTATGTAGATCATTATCTGAACTCTTCAGCATTTTGAATTATTTTGTCACTCTCCAACTAATTGATAATGCCATTAATTGACTACAAATGTCTTTATCAGTGATCTCTCAATTTTATGGATTAGTTTAAGGATCCCTATGATTTTGACAGTGTACTACATCAATATTTGAATTATATGCTCAAAGCAAAAACATGAACCCTCATAGAAATTGAAATGATTGTCTGTCATTTTTACTACAGTCACAATTTTCTAAAAGCTACGAAAGCTTCTGCTACTGATGCTAAATCTCCTACCACTGCCTCCACTAATATTACTGCTGCTACTACTACTATATTACTTCATTCTTCAATTTAGGTGTTGTTCAGTGCACATGTAAAATAATGCTATACACAAGGACTATAATAGATTTATACATAGTGCTTTTATTGTTGTTACCACTCAAGCAAAGTCATAATTGCTTAATATACATGTTTACTAATGACTGATGCCATCATGTGCTTTTCTTTTTTTTTTGTAGGTTCTTCCAGGCAGAACGTGCAGAAAAGGCCCTGGAGTGATGCTGAAAAAAAAGCGGTTTGGCGACAGCTTGGGACCTGCATAACACTATTGAAAGTTCCTGGGAAAGACAAATGTTTGAAGTGCCTAGAGAAAGAACCAGTGCTTCATACCAGGGGCTGGAGAGATGTCAAAAATCATGTTCACAATACAATACAATCAAAAAAGAAGAAACTGATTGATTAACTTTGTTCTTAAAAGAAGTTTTTGTGTAAACTAACCTTGATCTATCCTCTTTCCCTCTTAAATTCATTTTGATTTTCTGACTATTCTGCACAACAAACGAAAGGTTTTTTTTTTTTTTTTTCTTCCTTTAGTTTTGTTACCTTGTCCAGCTGTGTACTTTAGAGCTGACTACACTGTTAGATGTTGGGCTTGTGAACTCTTTTTGACAGGCATTGTGTCTTTGTTAATTTAAATAAAACTTTTGTTATAAATTACCATCTTCTCTGATTTCTAATTTTGGATTTGTGTTGTGGTGGTTGTCAAATAACAGGTTTTGTTTCTCAATACTTTATATCAAAGTGAATAGTTTTCTCAACTGCTAAAACTAAAAAAAAAAAACTGACCAAGACCATGTCTGTGGTAAGAGTTGTATTTATCATCAGCGTAAACTTAACTGCAGTTTTTTTTTTCTTTTGTTTTCTGTGATTTTGTAAACTCTTCAGTTGTGCAACTTTTTTTAAACTCAGTGCGGCTCATATAACAGATTTTATTTCAGATAATATTCTCTATCATAATGCAAGCAGAATAGAGAATTTTATACACATTTAGTTATGAAAATACCCTGAAAATCAACGTACTAACAAACTAATATTGGTTAACACTTTATTTTAAGGTGTCCTTGTTACATGTAGGCCAACTACAATCCTAACAATATAGTAAGTGCATGTAGTTAATATCACTCAGTATGTAAATGTATAATAACACTGTAACAAGGACACCATAAAATAGAGTAACCAAATATTGTTTTTAAACACCGTTATTTATTATCTAGACTGTCATGCAACATGCATTATAAACAATGTCTACTGTAAAAAAAAATATACATATATATATATATATATATATATATATATATATATATATATATATATATATAACAAGTATTATTATTATTAGCCTGCTTTATAAGGTGGTAGCATAGAGCAAGTGTTATCATGACTCACTAATGCATTTGACTAGAGTCAATCATCATCAGTTTATAGTGAGTCCATATTCCTGAAGCTCTGCGGCGCGCATGGATTCGTCATTTGCACTTTTACTCTTTTACATCATTCCTCTATGATAAAGGAATTTACAGTTCACCCGCAGCTCACGTGCATTCGGTAGAGAAAGATCTGTGTGAATGGAATCAACCTCGATCCGTTTCACCACTAATTATAGTAAGTTCATTTCTTGAATCGACCAAATGTTGGCAGGGTTCGTGTTCACGGACACAAAAATAGAAATTAGTGTTAATGACCATGACCGACCAAATGACATGGCCATGTTGTGATATAGCACGAGTTTCCTTAGTCGAGACTGTGTATTAACCAATCATAAAATCAGCAGGTTATTAGCTAAATGTATCAGCATTTTGAACTGTTTGAGTAATTAAATTATAGTCAAACTAATTAATTCAGTGGTTAAAAGAGTTATTTGGACTAAAATCAGCTTCTCAGATCACTTTTAAAAATGGCTACCCATAACCGGAGAACTGAAATCTGCCTAGTAACAGTCCGGTCCTCACAACACCCAGCTGACCTCACCACTTTTGTGAACATGGTGTTTTTGAAGATTTAAAGTGATATTCTGTTTGTCTGCTCCCCTCTAGTGGCACTACTATTTTTTTTATTTTCCTAGCATTAACAGAAAGGGGGGTCCTCACAGCATGCTACTGGGTCATGGCCCTCACAAGTATAGCAAAACACGTATGTGTGTGTGTGTGTGTGTGTTGTGGCTAGAAGTGCATTCATTCATTCATTTTCTTGTCGGCTTAGTCCCTTTTATTAATCCAAGGTCGCCACAGCGGAATGAACCGCCAACTTATCCAGCACATTTTTACACAGCGGATGCCCTTCTAGCCGCAACCCTTCTCTGGGAAACATCCACACACACTCATTCACACTCATACACTACGGACAATTTAGCTTACCCAATTCCCCTGTACCGCATGTGTTTGGACTGTGGGGGAAACCGGAGCACCCGGAGGAAACCCACGCCAACACAGGGAACTTGCAGACTCTACACAGAAACGCCAACTGAGCCGAGGCTAGAACCAGCGACCTTCTTGCTGTGAGGCGACAGCACTACCTACTGTGCCACTGCGTCGCCATCGGAAGTGCATTCACTGTGTAAAATATATGCTGGATAAGTTGGCGGTTCATTCCGCTGTGGCGACCCCAGATTAATAAAGGGACCAAGCCGAAAAGAAAATGAATGTATAAATTTGGGATGCACAATACCGATATCGGCTCATCAATGCTTTTGTTATTAATAGTCAAGATGATTGGTAATAACCTGTGTTATTAGTTGTTATGGGTGAATAACTTATCTTGGTATGTCATGATGGGCACACCAGCATCAAGTATTCCCAAGTGCCATGTAATAACATTTAAACGCCATCCTTTTGCATGTTATGTAATCGACACTTAGGGAATATCACTGAAGTTTTGCACACATTTGTAGTGTAAACGTGACTACAGATGAATGCCAAAACATGAGCTGGAGTTCTGACCCAGAAAACATCATCATTACCCACAGAACCGTGACCTGGTCATTCAGAAAATATGCTTATTTACTTCAGTATAACATGAGGACAGCTTACACAAAAGTGGATTTACGACAGCTGCACCACCAAATAATACAGCCTGGTTATTTGTAGATCTTTATATTCATACATTTTAGGTGAGATTTCATTCAGGGCTGTGGAATAATGCATCGTAAACTCCTCTGGAAAATAGAAATCTGTAATATACTTTTAAAAATAGAAACTCTGTATATTTCTACACTGCTTTAGAGGATTCTGTCATACCTTTGCATACATTTTATTGTTTAACTCAGTGCATTTGCTCCTCTACAGGCACTTTATTTCTGTGTTTTTAATACACAATAATATACACATTTCTTATTAGAACTGCATCAAACTCACTGTTAAAACTCTTCTCATAAAATAAAAAATGTCTAATGATATAATCGATTGTCATTCACGACTAATTTAAGGAAATTCCTGGTTTTTTAGCAGATTTTCTGGGGTTTTCTTAACTTAAAGTGTTTGTTGGAACGTAACTTTTATATATAAATAAACAAGTGCTGCAAGATTAATCACATTTAAAATACACTTCTGTATTTGCATAATGTGTGTGTGTATATATATATATATATAGTTGAAGTCAGAATTATTCGCCCCCTTTTGATTTTTTTTCCCTTTTTTAAATATTTCCCAAATAGTGTTTAATAGAGCAAGGACATTTTCACAGTATCTCTGATAATATTTTTTCTTCTGGAGAAAGTCCTATTTGTTTTATTTTGGGAAGAATAAAAGCAGTTTTAAAGCCATTTTTGGGACTAAATTATTAGCCCCTTTAAGCTAATTTTTTTTTTGATAGTCTACAGAACAAACCATCCTTATACAATAACTTGTCTAATTACCCTAGGTACCCTAGTGAAGCCTTCTAATGTCACTTTAAGCTGTATAGAAGTGTCTTGAAAAAAATCAAGTAAAATATTATTTACTGTCATCATGACAAAGAGAAAATAAATCAGTTACTAGAAATAAGTTATTAAAACTATTATGATTAGAAATGTGCTGAAACAATCCTCCCTCCATTAAACAGAAATTGTGGAAAAAATAAACAGGGGTGCTAACAATACAGGGGGGCTAATAATTCTGACTTCAACTGTGCATATATATATATATATATATATATATATATATATATATATATATATATATATATATATATATATATATATATATGAACTCAGGCTCATTCTGAAAACGTACCCCTAAATACATTTCTGGAGAGCACCATGTGTACATCCCAGGAGCTACGTTTTTTGCAGTTTTCGTGAATCCACCAGAGGCCGCTGTCGATTAATTGACCAATCGACTGACCCATCCTCCTCCTTCCCTAAACCCAACCAACAGTGTTTTCAAAAGCAACCCAGAAAAAGAAAAGCCCTCGTCTGATTTTGACCACGTTTTCAGATTTTACCTCATTCTCACCCTGTTATTCACTTGTTTATTTTATTTATTGGCTTCTGTTTTTGTTTTACCTGCTTTCTGGAACTGATCTTCATCCAACTCTCTGTGTCTCAAGTCCACCAACGTAGGCGGCGAGCCACTGGACAAACTGGTAAGTGGGAAAGCCATACGGAAGTAAGCGATCAGCTGGTTGGTGTAAAAAGAAATGCCGTTATACCGCCCCGTAGCATTCATTTAAAAGACAAAATGCAGCCATATGTACGTCTGGCTACATAATTCATGATCTCCAAAAAAGTTTACAGGGCTACGTTTGCAGAATGAGCCTGTGTTGAAAAATAAATATAAAATACAAAAAAAAATTCTAAAACAAAATATTTACAAATATATTTATAAATAATAATTATAAGATACCAATCTTTAATTTTAAAATATAAATTTATAATTTTAAAATATATATACATATATGTTTGTATGTACATACAAATTAAATGTGCACAGTACACATGTGAAACTGTATGTAAATTGAAGCTTTTACTTTGGATGTGATTAATCAAGATGAATCTTTTGACAGCACAAAAATAAACATAAAGAAACGTATGTAAATATAAGCTGATCTTTTTTCAGGTTTTAATCTACAAAATGTATATTTTAGACTAAATAACAGTTTGTTTCGATGTTTCTACTGAGAGCACATTTTAGGAACTTTAATATAATTCAGTAAAATTGTCCTTGTGTTTATACGCCTTTAAACTGCTTTAGAGCTCATCAAGTGTATTTTATACATGGAAAATGCAGAAACCACTATATTCACTGACCTTTGTGTGCTTTGATTTTATTTGTATGATCATTGTGTATTCATTTAACATTTCAGAAATCTCATGATCACAACTTTGCCAAAATAAATCAATGCAATACTGTACAGTTGTGCATAATACATGTGTGATTAAAATAGATCTGCTTCTGACATGTGAATTGAATGTGAATAATTTAATTTGCAATATCACAGACAGAATCGTGCATATTTCATTTATTTAATAATGCACAAACAATTATACAAAATGACTTAAAACTTTTTGGCTATTTTAATGGAAACATCCCTTAAAAATAATTGTAAATTATCTGGGGAAAAATGGAGAAATAATAACTTTAATATTGGACATTTTAAACTGCTTTAGAGATCATCAGTTGTATTGAGTACAAGGGAAACTTGTAATTTCTATGCATAAAACGCTATATTCACTTACCTTTGTAAGTTTTTAATGTAATAAAACAATTTAATGTTTCAGAAATGGAAATCTCATAATTAATAATATGCAAAAACAAATGTTCATAATAAAGCTGTAATCAAAACAGATCTGCTTCTGATATGTGAACTGAATATGAATACATTGATTAGCAATATCACAGTCTGAATCATTCATAAAACAGTAATACAAAATGACATGAAACTTTTGCATTGGAAACATCCCTTAAAAACAATCGCGAATAATCTGGGGAAAACATTAGGAACTAATCATTTTAATATAGTACATTTGTCATTGTGTTTATATCAATCTGCTGTAGTTGTGTTGAATACAAGGAAAACTTCTCATCTCAGTGCAGAAAACACTATATTAACTGACTCGGTTATTTTTTACATGTGCTAAACAGGTAAATATATGGACTTACACGAGCAGCTCTAGTTAATCGGGGAGATGAGTGTGTGTTTTCAGAGTGTTGGATAAGTTATTGTAACCCAGTGACTTAAAGCGCGTTTGTCGGTTTCATGCGGGGACGAGGAAACGCGCGCCCCCGGAGGCTCAGCGGCGCGCTGCGGGTCCTCGTCATTGTTCAGCCCCGGATCAAAGCGCTCTGATAAAGGCTGTAATTGCGCCTGAAAGACTCGAGTCTGTGCTGTATAGATCAGTGATAAAGGAAACAGTCAACATGGCTTTATCAGCATTGTCCAGCTAAACGATCCTTTCAAAGGCGCGTCTCTCATTCACAGACATGCAGATAAGAGCTTCACTTCTCATTTATCAGCAGACTTATTCAATCACAGCCTCTGTTTCATCACCAAAACTCACATCAGCATACAATCAAACCAGGAGACTTGTAGCGCGGGTCGTCATTATTACTTCCACAAGAGACCTCTCGGCTTCTTCTGATATGACGCTTCTTCCCTTGAAGTGAAAAAGGCTTATATGAGCACTAAAACGCTGATGAATGAAAATAACCCAACGTTGGGTTATACTTTTATTTGCATTCATTCCATTAAATTTAAATGAGACTTTTTTATTTTTTTTAATGTTTTTTTTAAAGCCAACAATTTCTAAATAAATTTAAAGTACACCTTTTAACCCAACAGATGGGTTTGACTGCATTTGGCTTAATGTTGGGTTATTATATATATATATATATATATATATATATATATATATATATATATATATATATATATATATATATATATATATATTTATTTATTTATTTAGCTTAAATGTGTTAAGTAATACAAAAACGTACAGTAAGATTGTGTTAACCAGCCTTTACAAAACAAAAGATAAGTTAAACTGATATTAAAGTGACTAAACACTCATGGTTTAAACGAACTTTCGTTTTAAAATAATCTGTTCTGTTGTTGTTTAACCCAATGTTGGGTCAAAAATGGATAAATCTAATTGTGTTGTTTTTCTATTACAATTAAATGACACTTTTTGACCCAACAGGCTGTGTCTGTCCATAATTGACTCAACGTCGGGTTATTCTATTTATTTCTTCAATTAAATTTGCACTTGTAAATTACACCAACATTGGGTTACAGCAACCCTTGATGAACCATTTAGAGGAAAAGTTAGTTAAAGTAAAGTTAGTTAGAATTAAAATAGAGTTAGTTAAAATAAAGACTAGTATTAAAGTGACTAAACTCAGACCCATACATAAACTTTCGTTAATTAAATGATGGGTTGTTTTAACCCAGTGGTTTGCCCATATTTAACACGGCTTTGAGTGAAAACATCCAGCAATTTTTTTGAATGAACGTGTATTTTTGAAAGGTTAATTTTCTGTTCAATTCAATTAAACTTTTAACCCAGCATGTTGTGTCTGTCCATGTTTGACTCGACGTCGGGTTATTCTATTTATTTCTTCAATTAAATTTAGCCTAAATTACACTTTTTAGCCCGCCAGCTGAGTTTGTCCATATTTGACCCAATGTTAGGTTACAACAACCCAGGATAAGTACAAATAATTGAGTGCAAAAATGTTTATTTTAATAAAACCAGGTGTGTTGTATTACATAATCATTATATCCTTTGTAAAAAAAATAAAAATAAAATAAAATAAAAAAAAGTTTAAAATAATGTCTAAATAAAGACTATAGTGTTGAAGTGACTAAACTTACACTCATACTTGGTTAAAATCTTTCGTTTTGTATTGATGGGTTGTTTTAACCCAACAGTTTACCCATATTTGACACGACCTAAGTTAAAAAGTGGTAAAACTACAATATTAAAGTGACTAAGCTTGGACTCTTGTTTAAAATAAACTTTTCTAATATATATATATATATATATATATATATATATATATATATATATATATATATATATATATATATATATATATATATATATATATATATATTGTTTCTATCTTGTTCTATCTTTTGTTTACCCCCTATGGTGGGTCAAAAATTAAAAACTAATCATTGTGTTATTTTTCTATTAAATTTAAATTAAACTTTTTGACCCAACATATTGTGTCTTTGACTCTTTGTTTTTTTTTTCAATTAAAGTTAGCATAAACTCCATTTATTAATCCACCGGTTGAGTTTGTTCATATTTGACGCAAACTAATACCCATACTTGGTAAAAATAAACTTCTATATTAATAGGTTGTTTAACCCAACAATCCACCCATTTTTTACACGACTTTTGAGTTAAACAGTGGTAAAACTTCAATATTAAAACTTACACTCATACTTGGTTAAAATAACTTTTGTTCTAAAAAAAATGTTGTTATATTTATTGTTTGACCCAATGCTGGGTCAAAAATGTAAAACTAATCATTGTGTTATTTTTCAATTACATTTAAATCACACTTCTAGAATGATTTTTTTTTATCTATTTTTTTCTTTAATTTGAACTTTTGACCCAACATGTTATGCCATTGACTCAATGTCGAGTAATTTTAACCCACAGGTTGAGTTTGTTCACATTGGACCCAAACTTTGACCCATACTTGGTAAAAATAAACTTTCGTTCTGTACTGTTGGGTTGTTCTAAGCCAACGTTTTGCGCATATTTGACACGACGTTGAGTTAAAACAACCCAGCGTTTTTATTTTAGAATAAATGTGTTTTTTCATTCAATTTTGTGGTCAATTTTCAAACTTAAAATTAAACTTGTTAACCCAACATGTTGTCCGTCCATATTTGAGCCAATGCTGGATTATAACAACCCAACGTTTTTATCATTTTATTTTTGAGTGTGCAAAACAATCAAAAAGATTTTGTTTAATAAAATGAGTTGTGTATCAACAAACAAAAACAAAAACAAATGTCATCCTTTATGATAAAGTGCCTCACTGTAAAAAGAGAGAACATGATCAATTAGTCCTGACTTTAGGTCAAAGCCTAAAAGCTTATAGCTTTTTAGGGCTTAATTTAATAAGTCACTCGAGCTGTTTAACAAATTAACATCATATAAGTTCAATGAACTCATAAGAATAATTTGATTCAGCCTATAATTTTAAGACAACCAGGATTGTTTACAGTGCAGCTAAAATAAGACAGTAATCACGTGACTAAATCAACTTGGTCAAATAAACTTTCTCTGCAAAATAAAATTAAAATGCTGGGTTGTTTTAACCCAGGGTAAATCTATTTAGAAAACTAAACCAACTCTGTCCATTTATTTAAAATTTGTTTAAATAACCCCCATGAATGTATAAGCTACATAAACACGAGTATTAAAGCGAGTGAACGTAGAAGATAAACTTTAGATTAGCCTACTTCAACATAAGCAAATCATTTGAGAACATTTAATCAGAGACCATTATCAAATAAATAGCTCGATGCCTGCAAATGGTTTGGGCTTAAGTCCGTGGATCAGGCCTATAAGCTCGTCCGGGTGTGAATTAGCATCTGAACTGCAGCTCAATCAAAGTTAATTGTGTTGCTACTGTAATCCCTTTGATCCGCGATGTTTGCCGACTGTAGCAAACGCCGCAGTGATGGACGGTGGCGCCAGAGGCTCAACAGGCCGCCAGCATGTGTTAATACAGCACCATTTGAACTGCTCATATTATCACCTTTGTTTGACTGGAGACAGTATACTGAAACACAGATACAGATCAGAAACTGCAGAGCGATTCAAAGCATTGAGAACTTAATCACGAGGATGCATTGACTGTTTTTATGCATTTGTTTTTTCCCTCTCATGTTACTTCTTTCGCTTCAGTATTTTAATATATTGCTTTATAGTGTGTAATTAATTTAAAAAGTATACGATATCGTATTAAATGAGTATAAAAGACACGATAACGTACAAAATATGTCGGATTTTCATCCAAAACTGTTGTTGCTTCGTGATTTTAAGTATAGTTATCAACAACAAATGTTTTTAAATCTACTTCTGATGACTGTACTATAAACAGATTGAGCCTTAACAAGTATTTAAAACATACTTTTAAATATCTAGTAGTAGATATCTTGATGAAACATGGTTTTGACATGACATTTTTCGTATCAATATTTGAAGTTTCAGCTTGGTATCTTGCTGCAAGGAATACTGCATTTAATTCAATGTTATAATTCAATAATGATCCACAGTAAAAGCAAATTCGATAATGTAATAACGAATTTCACAAAGCAAAAACACACAGATTAAACAATAAATAACTAAAATAATAATAATAATGCATGTATTTTATACAGAGCTTTTCTGTTGATTTAATGTCGCTTTACAATAAATAATTTTAAAAGTATGTGAATTCGAATTACGTATAAAAAGACATGATAAAATATACAAATATGTCATATTTTCATCTAAATTTCATAAATTAATCTTTGTTGTAAAAACTGACTTCCAAAACGGTTTTAAAAGGTTTTGTTTTGCGTTGTAAATATGAGTCAAGATGTGAAATAAAGAAAATACAAGGACTTAATAATAAGGAATATGCTAAAAAATTGGAGCAAAAATTCTAAAAAGTTTTACCAATCATTTAGCCTTGTCCTTTTTCATTTTCATCCCTTAAAACTTTTAACATCTCTTATTAACGCGTGATTTTTTTTACATGAATGCGCCACTCGGCATCCAGTTGTTCCGAGACTCTCTGTTTGAAGAGGATGCAGACAGCTGGATGAGCCAGAGGTTCTCACAGACAAGCTGGCGCCAGGCTTTCACACGATCACAGGATATGTAAAGACTTCAATAACGACCCATTAGGCCTAATGATTGAGAATCGATCAGGCGTTAACTCCTCCATGCATATGTTAATGCGCCGCCGGCCCGGACTATATAATCAGGCCGCTTTTGGAGACCTGGAGAACACTCTCGGATTGTACTCGGATAGATTCACTTCCTCAAATTTGAGAGAGAAAAAATAGAGTGAAATCATGGTGAAGAACTTTTCCGTGGACTGGCTTGCTCAGAGCTTTCATGACCCGCCGGTTCTGGATGTCCAGGAGCCGGAGAAAAAGACAAGGCCGCATGTTCCGTGTGTGGTCCAGCCGAGACCTCCGACATCATACGACAAGGTTTATTTACAACCAAAACCCAAAATTAACAAAGCTGAGCTGAAGACGGAGAGCAGCAAAGAGACTCCAGCTCCGGTTACGCCAAGAAACTGCTCATCTCCAAGCTGTAAGTATATTTTCTTCAACTTCATCCTCTCTGAAAACCTAAAACCAACCAACAAGTAAAATATGGACAAGACTATTGGTTTAGCATGTCATTTAAATTTAATGTAAAATAGTCAACCCAACATTGGATTGACTTTGTCCATTTTTGGAAGAAGGGATGAAAATTCTTAACTTGTTCCAAACCTGTTTGTTTATCCTCTATGTTATTTTTCTCACAAAAAAAATGTATGATTTTCTGAAATATTCTGGTCGGTCCCAATTTACTTCAATAGTAGGCTATTGTTGTTTTACTTTGAAAGTTGGTAAATGTCATCATTCTTTAAAATATTTATTTTTGTGCTCAACTCAAGAATAAATTATGAGGGCATTTTCAATTTAGATGAACCATTCCATCGTTACAACCCAGTATTTTGTTGTGAATCTGTGCAATGCTTTCTTAATAGGAAAACTTAATGTTCATAATTTAACATTTGACATGTTCAGTTTCAGAAAACAGCGGTTATTCGTCGGGTTATGAGAGTGAAGCGGCCGCTTCTGAATGCGCTTCTGTCGAAGATGGACACGACGCTGAGAAAGACGGAGCGACGCGCAGAATCAGAACCAAATTCACCCCGGAACAGATCGACAAACTGGAGAAAATCTTTAACAAACACAAATACCTGGATGCGGGAGAGAGAGTGAAAACTGCGCTGAAGCTCGGCCTGTCGGAAACACAGGTGAGATTCGCCTTTATTTGGCTTGCAGGTTGTTGCTAGAAGGGATACAGCTGCGGCTGGAAGTTAAAGAGAATCGTTAGTGTTATTTATTAATGATCAATTAGTTGTATTTTATTATGATGTCTACCCCAACCCTAAACCTAATCATCACAGTAATATAAATCAGTTATATACCGAGTATTTTTCTTAATACTTATTAAATTACCTATGTATTTATTAACTTTTACCTCAACCCTCACTGTAAAAAACTCCTGGGTAAATTGTTAAGATTAAATTTTAAAGATTGACCGTATGAGTCCATTGAGCTTATATTTTATTAACCTGACTTTAAACGGCTTGTCTAACTTATGAATTTAAGTAAGAACATCATTAACTTATTTTAATAATGTCCTATAAACAAATATTGTCATGACTAATTGATCATATATTGTTTACAGTGCGCAGTAATGTACAAATATTAATTGTTGATGGTAGCTATTTTAAGTATCTGCTGCTGTATAAATCTAAATTATTGTAATGTCACAAATATTCTGTAACTTTGCACTTTACCATGCAAAGTGAACGATTAACACTAGGAATCAAACCAGTATGTTCATAATTACAGTAATAAATAGCCAAATATGATAACTAACTTCAGTTTTTAATATCAGTCAACCGTCGGTTGGGAAAAGCTGAAAGCGGAAGTTGCTGTTACAAAGCGCGCCAACTCTTAATTTAACAACATACGATTTTATAATAATTTTTTTTGACAACTGAATATACTTTAAACGTGTGTTTGTGTTCATTTTTTGTTCTCCAGATCAGAACTTGGTTCCAGAACCGAAGGATGAAGCTGAAGCGGGAAGTGCAGGAAATGCGCGCGGATTTTCTGCTGCCTCAGATGGTACTTCCGCCGGTCATTCCCGTTCAGTATCAATGCTACGACAGACAGCGGCTCCCGTTCCCGCCACACGGGCCGCTGGTGCAGCAGATGATGATGCCTCTTCATCCTCACCATCCTCATCCTCAACATCATCAGCTCATGATGCCCAGACATCATTACTACTGAAGAAGGACTCATTCAGAAGAGACTCTTGCCCTCTAAACACTTATATCACGCTGGTGTGCAATATCTGTACAGTGCTGCTTTGTAAAATGAAATATAGCGAGGTAAATGTTTAATAAAAAAAGAGTTTATTTATGATGAGAAATAAAGTATGTTTTTATGACAAACTTTCATTTGTGATTTGTCTGTGCTTGAACTCTAATAAAAATATTAGTCTATCAATTTCCTTTGAATTCGAGAGATTTTAAGATCTGAAATAAACATATAGGCTTTTTAGATATATTATGCAGGATATCTTGTTTTTTTTTCTTAAACATTTGCACATATTAATCTATTACCTAAATTTATTTAGTAAATAGTTATATTTCATGACGTAATTCGTTAAAATTAACAATCTATAAGATGCTAATGTTTAATAATTTAAGTATTTATGTAAAAATATTATATAATTTAAATAATGATTATGTCAAAGCCGCTTTCAAAAGACAGTTTGGTGGTGAGAATTCACTTGTTTTAAACCTGTTTGATTTTATTTCTTCTGTAAAACACAACAGTAAAGTAGATATTTAGACAATTGTTGAATATCTGGAACTATTGCCTTTGTTTTTCTGACTGTGGAAGTCGATGGTTTCAGCTTTTTCCAAAATATATTTTGTGGTCAACAGAAGAAAGAAACTCATAAAGGTTAAGAAGCAAGAAAATAGTACATTTTCATTTTCGGGTGAACTGGGTGAAAATAAATAATTTAGGATTTAAAAAGTCTGAAATTTTTCTGTTTTATATTAAATACAAAATCTAACAACATTTAAAATACTTTTTTTTTGGTTTATAAACCTGCAGTGCAATCTTGAAAACAAAAAAAGCAACAATAACATCATATAATCCATTATAGAAAATAGGCCTATATATATATATATATATATATATATATATATATATATATATATAAATATATATATATATATATATATATATATATATATATATATATATATATATATATATATATATATATATATATATATATATATACACTCTAATATCTCTAATATAATTAAGGATTTAAAAAGTCATTTAAAAAGAATCACAATCATACAACATACCTGCAGCAGTTTTTTTTTGTTTTAATTTTGCATGTAGTTTGGTTTAATGAAGTTTAATTTCATCTTAGTGTGATTAATGTCTTTGCTTAATGTTTTACTAAAATAAATAAGTGTTTTGGTGAAGTCTTAGATGTAATTTCAAATGAATTAAAACAAATTATAATGTAAGTGTTCCCTTAACCCTGTTTCGGTCTTCAACCCCGTCACTATATTCTCAACCCTGGAAATTCATATATTTAAAAAAAATAATAATAATAAGCAAAACAATTAGATATAGGAAAAAACTCTTGCTGAGTACCAAACACCATGTTAACACTGTAAACATTTTCTGGGGTTGAGAATAATGGGTGTGCAAATAAGAATAACTCTAAAAATGAAATAAAGGCTTTAATGGCTGAGGTGGGAAAATATAATTTTTTTGAAAGTTTGAATTGTGCCTAATTATTAAGGCTATTTATGAATATAAGCAACACACTTTTAAAAATGAGTTTGCTCAAGCTGAAATATGACAGAATGCCAGGAATGACCCAAATATAAAATCCTTGTTTTGGTTTTTAAACCTGCAGTGCAATATTGAAAACTACAAAAAGCAACAATCACATCATATAAGCAATTAGTAAATATATATATATACTTTTATATCTTTGGATTTGGGTTGTCATAATCAAACTTTGGGTTGGATCTCCATTTAAATCTATTTTATGTTATAGCACAGGGGTAAACTCACCTGCTTATAAGGTGATCTTGAAGACACTGCTTAGCATGTTCAGCTGTGTTTGATTAGTGTTGGAGCTGTGCAGGACACTGGCCCTCTAGGACCGAGTTTGCCCAACCTTGCTATAGCACTTTTTGGGGGGTTAAAAGGGATTACTAAATATTAATTATTAATAATATAATAAAATATGAATTGTGTCAAATCTTAGTTGTCCTAAAACTACTTTATGACACGCTTCAAATGTTGAATAAATGTACATGTATCTTCTGAGTTTCTCTGGTTTTTCCTTTGCATTTTATTCCAGTTTTTTTCTTAAACTTTTGCAGATATAAAACTATTACCTTAATTTATGTAGTAAGTTATTATTTCATAATGTAGTTCGTTAAAAATAACAACGTATAAGATGGGAATGTTTATTAATTTAGGTATTCATGTAATAATAATTTAAATAATGATTGTGTCAAAGCCGCTTTAAAAAGACATTTTTGTGATGAGAATTTACTTGTTTTAAACCTGTTTAATTTAATTTCTTCTGTAAAACACAGAAGTAAAGTAGATATTTAGACAACTGTTGAATATCTGGAACTATTGCATTTGTTTTTCTGACTGTGGAAGTCGATGGTTTCAGCTTTTTCCAAAATATATTTTGTGGTCAACAGAAGAAAGAAACTCATGAGGGTTTAAAAGCAAGAAAATAGTGAGTACATTTTCATTTTCGGGTGAACTGGGTGAAAATAAATAATTAAGGATTTAAAAAGTCTGAAAATTTTCTGTTTTTTTTATATTAAATACAAAATGTAAAAAAAATCTACAACATACCTGCAGGCAGCAGCTTACTTTTTGGAATTTTGACTGTAGTTTGGTTTAAAGGAGTTTAATTTCACCTCAGTGTGATGAATGTCTTTGCTTAATGTTTTACTAAAATAAATAATTTCAAATTAAAACTAATTAAAATTTAAATTAAAGTGTCTTCAAGCCCGTCACTGTATTCTTAACCCTGTGAAATTATTATTATTTTTTTCATAAAAGATTTTGACCTGATTTGAAGTGGGTCAAACCTTTTATAATAGTTGTCCTAAAACTACTGGAAAAAAACTACTTCAAATTGGCATTTTATTCCAGTTTAGAGTGAAAGTTTGTTGTAAGGCTGGTGGTAGAGAAAAACACGATTTCTTCTTTTATTAATATCAATTTATTATTATTATTATTTGTCATACAGTCACCTTATGTAATGTAAAAGGTTTTGTTTTGTTACCTTCTCTTCAAACTCATGATGCCCAGACAGCATTACCACTGAAGGACTCATTCGGAAGAGACTCTTGCCTTCAGAACACTTATATCACGCTCGGTGGGCAATATTTGTACAGTTCTGCTTTGTAAAATTAAATATAGCGAAATAAATGTTTAATTAAAAACACTTACTCTCTCTTCAGAAGAAAATGAGTAGATTATACAGTGCTCAGCATAACTGAGTACAGCCCTATTTTGAAAATGAATATGATTCTCCATTTCTCAGTGAATATAGGCGATGTGTTTTGGTGCATTTAAACAAAACAGATTTATTAAACAGATATATTTATTAAAATAATAATTTAGTCACCAAACATATTTAGAAATTGAAGGATAATACAATTAAATTCAAGCAAAATACTGCAAAAATTCACTTAAATTTTGCCATTATTTTGCTTTTCTTGACTTTTCTTCTTTTTTAATTCTGTATTTAATATTTTTCTTTAACATATATATTTGGCTGCACTAGTTTTTAGAGCATTATATAAGTTATTCTATTAGATAAGCTCTAGATTTGGCTTTAGGACTGACTAATCTAATGTATATGCACAAATATAATATTGTAGAGCTTCCTATTAAACATATGAATTGAGCTTAAACACTGAGCACTGTATGTATATATATATAATCCATTTTTGATTCAACGTTGGGTTGCAACAGCCCAGCATTCTTATATATTGCACCATGTAATTTTATGTCGTATCGCAGCAATAAACTCTGAAACTGAATTTAAATTCTTACCAAACAAACAGGCTTTACACCCTGAAGCCATACTGGAGCCTTTGTTCTGCAAACCCCAGAAAACACCCAGAAACCAAGATGCAACATCAAGGCTTTTATTACAGGCCTCTTCAAATATTGTGCAACAAAGGGTTTCTAAAGAGTCCATATTAGCACCCTAGAGGCATAGATTAGTACCTAAGATGTACATCAGTGTAGTGTAGATGCTAAAGTCTACATTTTTAAGTGATAGTTCACCCCCCAATTTTGTTTGTTTTATTTTTTGATTCTCATTAGTTATCAGCAATGATAATAATATTCTTTAACAGCAATATGTATTGCACGGCTGATAAAATTATGAAGCAAGCAAAAAATAATAATGTAAATGGTATATTTACACACAGGCAGTCAGAATTATTTGCCCCCCTTTGAATTTATTTTTCTTTCTTTAATATTTCACAAATGATGTTTAACGGAGCAAGGAAATGTTCACAGTATGTCTGATAATATTTTATCTTCTGGAGAAAGTCTTATTTGTTTCATTTCGGCTAGAATAAAAGGAGTTTTTAATATTTTAAACATCATTATAAGGTCGAATTATTAGCCCCTTTAATGTATATTTACTCCATAGTCTACAGAACAAACCACTGTTATACAATGACTTGCCTAATTACCCTAACCTGCCTAGTTAACCTAATTAACCCAGTTAAGCCTTTAAATATCACTTTAAGCTGAATTATTAGCACCCTGTTTATTTTATTCCCCCAATTTCTGTTCAACTGTGAGATTTCTTCAACACATTTCTAATCATAATAGCTTTAATAACTGATTTATTTTATCTTTGTCATGATGACAGAAAATAATATTAAACTTTTTATTCTTCAAGACACTTCTATACAGCTTGAAATGACATTTAAATGCTTCATTATTGTATCATTTGATGCAGAGTAAACAGGTGAACTATCCCTTTAAAAAGTGCCACCCTCGCCGTATTGTATTTCTGCGGGTGTGAAGCTTCACGAGAGCTGCATGTTTTTATAAATGTTTTCTTTTTCTAGATACTCTTCATTAATCTCTGTATTTAGGGTGGCCATTTGTGCACAGATGAGGAGTTTGTCATTGAGGCCGACAGGATAACAGGAGTGAGAATTATTTAAATCAAGCGCAGGCGCCGATGGAGCCCTAAACAAACCGGCCGTCATTGATCCTCGCTTTCATATGTGTGTGTGTGTGTGTGTGTGTGTGTGTGTGTGTGTGTGTGTGTGTGTGTGGGTCAACTCACTGTGTTTGTCTGAGCCGCACTTCAAACGAGACCTAACGAGCAGATCATGCTCTACAATTAGTCCTAATTAAGTCGCCCATTGATGAGTTTACACTCTCCACATAATCCCAACAGACTGGCTCCAGCGCGTCTCAGTGTGTGTGTGTGTGTGTGTGTGTGTGTGTGTTGGTCACACAGTGGAAATGTGCTATATAATTGATCATTTAGAACTGGTAACTGAAAACCAGTCGAGTTTAATAGCTCATCTCATACTGGCCTTATATGCACTTTAAATGCTTTGGGTCAAATATGCACAAACACGACGCTTGATTAATTTTTTACATTACTTTTAAATGATTTTTGTTTAACCCAACTGTTTATCAATATAGGCTAGGGGTTAGTCCCTGTTTGACCCAGCATTTAAAAAAATCAAGGTTTATTCTTTTGCATATCATCATTAAAACGTGTTTCACAACATTTTCAAAATGCTGGGTTGTTGTATGGGTCAAACAGGGACCAACCCACAGCTTATATTGACTAACAGTTGGCTTAAATAAAAAATATTTTAAATATATGTACAAATTACCCCACTGTTAACCCAAAGCTGTGTCAAACACTGTCAAAATGGAGGGTTCCAAACAATTCATTATGTTGTCCCAACACAAATTAAGTTAACTTAACACTTTTAACAAATCCATGTGGTTTGAACATAGAAGAAATTGAAGAAAAATTAAGTTGTCCCAATGAAATCTCAAGAATTTTGTTGTTTCAGCTCATTTAAAATAAGTAATTGTTTATTAAATATATTTAAATAATATTTAATTTTTACAAATGTTTTCTTTTTTTTATTTACTATTATTAATTTTGTTTTGTTACTTTATTTTAAGATCAATATTTTATTACATTTTAGGACTGATATTTTAATATGTAGGATATTTTCATAACAATATTTTATTTGTTTATTTTTTTTTTTTTACTTTAGTAATAATACTTTATTTTAGCAATAATATGTTATTGTAGGATTTTTTTTTTTTTACAAATATTCTGTTTTATTTTATTTTTTATTTCATCTTGTTTTGTTTAATTAGTTTAATTTATGTTTAGTATTTTATGACATTTTTTGACTGATATTTTATTATGTTAAAACAATAATATGTTATTGTAGGATTTTTGTAATTTATTTAGTTTGGTTATATATATATATATATATATATATATATATATATATATATATATATATATATATATATATATATATATATATATATATATATATATATATATATATATATTCAACACATTTCTAATCATAATAGTTTTAATAACTCATCTCTAATGACTGATTTTATTTTCTCTTTGTCTTGATGACAGTAAATAATATTAGACTAGATATTCTTGAAGACACTTCTATACAGCTTAAAGTGACATTTCTAGGCCTAACTAGGTTAATTAGGTTAACTAGGCAGGTTAGGGTAATTAGGCAAGTTATTGTATAATGATGGTTTGTTCTGGAGACTATCGGAAAAATAAATAGCTTAAAGTGGCTTAAAATTTTGTCCATAAAATGGTGATTAAAAGTTTTTAAACTGCTTTTATTCTAGCCGAAATAAAAAAATAAGACTTTCTCCAGAAGACAAAATATTATCAGACATACTGTGAACATTTCCTTGCTCTGTTAAGCATAATTTGGAAAATATTTACAAAAGAAAAAAAAATCAAACGGGCGCTAATAATTCTGACTTCATCTGTATATATGTATGGTAGTTTTTATATTTATTTAATTATTTTTATGCAATAAGGTATTTCACAATACAGGTAGCTGTGTATTTCAGCATCCCCGAGCCTGACCGAGACTCGCGGGAGTTTGTGAGGCGCCAAAACCCCCCATTTAAATGTTTCCCCAAAAGACATCAAACGCTTTCCTCTTTCCTCCCGCTCAACAGCAGCAGCAGACCAGAGACAAAAGAGCAGAAAGCAGCCAGCTCTGCACAGACATGTACCTGCAGATGCTCCTCAACCATATTCCCCGCTTCAGCGCAATAAACAAACAGCGCATTTGCATATTAGATTGGACGATCGCTCGACAATGGGGATCAAGACTTAATCCCACTGTAAGTGAAACAGTGATCCTCCCTGCTCCTTTCATCTTCACATTATCGGCCGATGGATTAGGTCTTGTCTTGAGTGGATGATGTCCATTGATTGTATCAATTGATGATGATTATTCATCTGTTCTTCTCAGATAGTCGAGGTGCTCAGACTCGCTGGCGCCTGGATATCGCAGCTCCGCGGAACGTGTGAAAAAGCCCATCCAGCGTCTATTAACTTCAATTACAGCCGTTATAAACGCGCACAGAGTCTCCATACTCATGCAAACGAGCTCGGCGGCGCCTCCATAAAGTCTACAGACCTCTTGAGGACTTCTAAACACGCTTTTTCTTCTTCTTTAGCCCAGAACAAGCATCATGATACCCAGCAAGTTCTCAGTGGAGTGGCTCTCCCAGAGTTTCCATGATCAGGAGAAATGCAGCACAGCAGCTCCTGGAGCTCCACTAACAGCGGCTGCAGGAGCAGGGAAGGCCCCGGCGTCACCCGCCAGTAAGTAGACATCAATACACCGGGTTATCTTAGTATGCTATTTAATACTAGGCTAGTAAACGCGACATTATTTTTTACCCATGTACCATGTTGAACCAAAAAAAAAAAAAAAAATATATATATATATATATATATATATATAAATATATATATATATATATATATATATATATATATATATATATATATATATATATATATATATATATATATATATATATAAATGAACGAATGAATGAATGAATGAATGAATGAATGAATGAATGAATGAATGAATGCATGCTGTGTTGTTTTTAACCAGCTCAAAAATGGACCAACCCAATTTTGGGTTAAAACGTCTCAGGTTTTTTTAGGGTGTACTTGTAAAGTAGAATTAATCTGTTGTGGTGATTCTGTAGTTGCTATGGAAATGCGAGAACTTTTGCAGTTAGTATGTGGCGCAGTGGGTAGCACTGTTGCCTCACAGCAAGAAGGTCGCTGGTTCGAGCCTCGGCTGGGTTGTCATTTCTGTGTGGAGTTTGCATGTTACATGTTGGTGTGGGTTTCCTCCAGGTGCTCCCAGGTTTCCGCTACAAATCCAAAGACATGTGGTTCAGGTGAATTGGGTTAGCTAAATTGTCCCTAGTGAAAGAGTGTGTATGGTTGTTTCCCAGTGATCGGTTGCAGCTGTAAAACATATACTGGATAGGTTGGCAGTTCATTTAGCTGTGGCATCCCTAGATTAATAAAGGGACTAAGCCAAAAAGAAAATGAATGAATGTTGGTGTTTTATAGTTACCATGGTAACACAAGAACTATTGTAATTAATCTGTTGAGGTGATTCTATCGTTGCTAGGGTAACATCAACTACAGTCATTATTTTTTGGGGTGATTCTATAGTTACTATGGTAACATGACAACTAAAGTAATTAATCTGTTCAGGTGATTCCATAGTTTCTATTGTAACACAATACCTATATTAATTAATCTGTTTAGGTGATTTTATAGTTGCTATGGTAACACAATAAGTATAGTAATTAATCTGTTCAGATGATTCTATAGTTGCTATGGTAACACAACAACTATAGTAATTAATCTGTTGAGGGGATTCTATAGTTGCTATGGTAACAGAAACTGTAGTTATTAATCTGTTGAGGTGATTCTATGATTAGGTTCTATAGTATAGTAATCTGAACAAGTGACCCGACATAGTAGTTTTCTACAAATATATAATATTTTATACTACAATACTTCACATTTTGCTGTTGTAAAATAAGGTTAAGTTACTATTAATGACTATAATATTTGTTTAAAATATGTTGTTTTGAGAAATGTGTTGAAATTGTTAAAATGTATCCATATTTATTAATGTCTTCTTTAAAAATGACCATGTGAACTGCATTGAAAGTAATTTTAATTAAATTAATTTGAAAGTCCGTTTATTTAACAACAGCTCAAAACTGTAGTGTTTATTATCAATTATTATAGTAATGTTTCCATATAGGATTGTATAATATACCATCAATTCAGTCAAAACAGTTAACACATGTGTTTAAAAATAATATAGTTATTGTGTTAGCATAGTAACTATACAATCAACACAACGCATTAATTATTATAGTTGTTGTGTTACCATAGCAACCATAGAATCACCACGACAGATGAATTACTATAGTTGTCATATTACCATAGCAACTGTAGAATCAACACAACCGATTAATTACTATAGTTGTTGTGTTACCATAGCAACTGTTGAATCACAGCAACAGATTAATTACTATAGTTGTCGTATTACAATAGCAACTGTAGAATTAACACAACAGATCAATTTCTACAGTTGTCATGTTACCATAGCAACCATAAAATCACCACATTATTTTAATTACTATAGTTGTTGTGTTACCATAGCAACTGTAGTATCACCACAACAGATTAATTTGTATAGTGTTCGTGTTACCATATTAACCATAGAATCATCACAACACATTAGTTCCTATAGTTGTCGTGTTACTATAGCAACCATAGAATCACCACGACAGATGAATTACTGTAGATGTCGTATTACCATAGAAACCATAGAATCACACCAACATATTAATTACTGTAGTTGTCGTGTTACCATAGCAACTGTATAATCAACACAATAGACTAATTACTACAGTTTTCTTGTTACCATAGCGCCACACCATATTAATTACTATAGTTGTTGAGTTACCATGGCAATTATAGAATCATACTAACAGATCAACTACTATAGTTGTCGTGTTACCATAGCAACTGTAGAATCAACACAACTGATTAATTACTATAGTTGTTGTGTTACCATAGCAACTGTAGAATCACAGCAACAGATTAATTACTATAGTTGTCGTATTACAATAGCAACTGTAGAATTAACACAACAGATCAATTTCTACAGTTGTCATGTTACCATAGCAACCATAAAATCACCACATTATTTTAATTACTATAGTTGTTGTGTTACCATAGCAACTGTAGTATCACCACAACAGATTAATTAGTATAGTGTTCGTGTTACCATATTAACCATAGAATCATCACAACACATTAGTTCCTATAGTTGTCGTGTTACTATAGCAACCATAGAATCACCACGACAGATGAATTACTGTAGATGTCGTATTACCATAGAAACCATAGAATCACACCAACATATTAATTACTGTAGTTGTCGTGTTACCATAGCAACTGTATAATCAACACAACAGACTAATTACTACAGTTGTCTTGTTACCATAGCACCACACCATATTAATTACTATAGTTGTTGAGTTACCATGGCAATTATAGAATCATACTAACAGATCAACTACTATAGTTGTCGTGTTACCATAGCAACTGTAGAATCACCACTGCAGATTAGTTGATGCACTTTACTATAGTATAATCCACTGTTTCCTCTAAATAATGATCGAGTGTTTCCTGCTGCTTTCCTCAGACAGCTGTGGATACACCGATGTGGAGAGTGATGACAGTGAAGTAGAAGCGGGGCAGAATCGACGCGTCAGGACCAAATTCACCTGCGATCAGATCTCTGGCCTGGAGAAGAGCTTCAGCAAACACCGCTACCTCGGAGCAACTCAGAGGAGGAAGATAGCGGAGAAACTGCACCTGTCAGAAACTCAGGTGTGTGAGTGTGATTTGAATTTTGAAAAATTTTTCATTTCATAATTATACTAAATACAAATACTATATAGCACTAACCTATTAGACTGACATTATAAAGAAAACACTACATTTGCATCAAATACACAGCACAAAACCCCTCGACAACCCCAAAACATTTCAAAAGTGAAAATATCTTCCATGGGTTTATAAAAGATTAAACCAATCATCAATCTTGATGTTATTAATGTTAAAACAATCAACACTTTGACCTGATAGTTTTTTAAACCATCTTATTTTCTTACTGATGTGAAGCACTAGTGTCTGGATGCAGCCTTGATGATGCAAGTTGAGAATACAGGGTGGGCCTTTTATATGGATGCACCTTAATAAAATGGGAATGGTTGGTGATATTAATGTCCTGTTTGTGGCAGATTAGTGTATGTGAGGCGGCAAACTTTTCAAGATCGGTGGTGAGCATGGTGGCCATTTTGAAGTCGGCCATCTTGGATTCAACTTTTGTTTTTTCAGTAGGAAGAGGGTCATGTGACACATCAAACTTATTGGGAATTTCACAGGAAAGATAATGGTGTGCTTTATTTTAACGTAGCTTTATTCTTTCATGAGTTATGTACAAGTTTCTGACCACTTATAAAATGTGTTATAACTTTAAATAAAATCTAGCTATATATGGATTTATTTATATTTACACCCGTTTACATAAGTGAAGGCTCGACAATCAGCAGTTTTCCGTGTACATACTGTAAATGTGTCTTTATTGTTAATTGTTATAGGTGAAGACGTGGTTTCAGAACCGGCGGATGAAGCTGAAGCGTGAGGTGCAGGACATGCGTGCCGCAGACTTCCTCTATCCCGCTGTTTTTCCACCGATGACGTCACTTCAGCACCAAAGCGTGGGGTACTACCACCAGCAGCAGCCGCAGCACATCACACACCCGATGCTGTTCACACGCTGCTACTTCTAAACGTCTCCTGTGTGGAATTATATTTGTGCGATAATTCTATGCACAAAAGGTCATGTTTTGAGTACACAAAGTCATCATGATCTTATGTGTGCAAAATTGTTAACAAACATGCAATGTCACTTTACATGCTCAAAACATGACTTTTTGCATGCAGACTTGTTAACATGCACACAACCTGCAATTTTTCAAGCTCAAAACATGATCTTTTGCATGCAAAATTGTTAACACACATGCAACAAGCCATTTTGGATGGTCAAAACAGGATCTTATGTGTGCAAGTTGTTCACACACACACAACCGGCGATTTTGCATGCTCAAAACATGATCTTTTGAACAAAGAATTGTTAACGCGCATGCAACAAGTCATTTTACATGCTCAAAACATGATCTTTTGTGTGCAAAATTGTTAATTGACTTGCAACAAGGCATTTTACATGCTCAAGACAGGATTTTTTTGCATGCAAAATTGTTACACTCATGCAACAAGTCATTTTGGATGCTTAAAGCATGATCTTTTGCATGTAAAATTGTTAGCGCACATGCAACCAGCAATTTTGCACGCTCTAAACATGATCTCTTGCATGCAGAATTGTTAACAAACATACAACTAGCAATTTTTTTATGCTCAAAAAATGATCTTTTGTGTGCAAAATTGTTAATTGACTTGCAACAAGGCATTTTGCATGCTCAAGACAGGATTTTTTTTTTTTGCGTGCAAAATTGGTAACACACATGAAATAAGCCATTTTGGATGCTTAAAGCTTGGTCTTTTGCATGCAGAATTTTTAACAAACACACAACCGGCAATTTTTCTTGCTCAAAACATGATCTTTTGCGTGAAAATTATTAACTGACATGCAACAAGGCATTTTGCATGCTCAAAACATGATCTTTTGAAGGCAAAATTGTTAACACACATGCAACAAGCCATTTTCAATGCTTAAAACAGGATATGTGTGCAAATTGTTAAGACACACACACACACACACACACACACACACAACAAGCGATTTTTTAATGCTCAAAACATGATCTTTTGTGCAAAATTGTGCAACCAGCAATTTTGCACGCTCAAAACATGATCTCTTGCATGCAGAGTTCTTAACAAACATACAACCAGCCATTTTTCATGCTCAAAACATGATCTTTTGCATGCAAAATTGTTAACACACATGCAACAAGCCATTTTGGATGCTTAAAGCATGATCTTTTGCATGTAAAATTGTTAGCGCACATGCAACCAGCAATTTTGCACGCTCTAAACATGATCTCTTGCATGCAGAATTGTTAACAAACATACAACTAGCAATTTTTCATGCTCAAAAAATGATCTTTTGTGTGCAAAATTGTTAATTGACTTGCAACAAGGCATTTTGCATGCTCAAGACAGGATTTTTTTTGCGTGCAAAATTGGTAACACACATGAAGTAAGCCATTTTGGATGCTTAAAGCTTGGTCTTTTGCATGCAGAATTTTTAACAAACCCACAATCGGCAATTTTTCTTGCTCAAAATATGATCTTTTGCGTGAAAATTATTAACTGACATGCAACAAGGCATTTTGCATGCTCGAAACATGATCTTTTGCATGCAAAATTGTTAACACACATGCAACAAGCCATTTTCAATGCTTAAAACAGGATATGTGTGCAAATTGTTGACACACACACACACAACAAGCGATTTTTTTAATGCTCAAAACATGATCTTTTGTGCAAAATTGTGCAACCAGAAATTTTGCACGCTCAAAACATGATCTCTTGCATGCAGAGTTCTTAACAAACATACAACCAGCCATTTTTCATGCTCAAAACATGATCTTTTGCATGCAAAATTGTTGATTGACATGCACCAAGGCATTTTAGATGCTCAAGACATGATCTTTTGCATGCCAAATTGTTAACACACATGCAGCAAGCCATTTTAGATGCTTAAAACAGGATCTTTTGCATGCAAAATTAATGCACATGCAACAAGCAGTTTTGTATGCTCAAAGATGACCTTTTGCATGCAAAATTATTAAGGCACATAGAACAAGTTATTTTGCATGCTTAAAACTAAATATTTTGCACACAAAATCATCAATGCACACACAACAAGCTATTTTGCATGCTCAAAACAGGATCTTTTGCATGCAGAAAATTTAATGCGTGCTCGACCAGCCATTTTATACACTCAAACACATGATCCTTTACATGCAATGTTGTTAACACACATGCAACAAGTGATTTGATGTGACCAAAACATGATCTTTTGCTCACAGAATTGTGGCACAAATATAACTCCATTCCTTTTGACTTTTGATCTGATTTATTCATAATCTAGAATCTAGATGTAATATAAAAATGCCCCTAGAACGGGGTTGCAATGACTCAAATAAATTTGCAAGCACTGTATATAGGCTTATAAACAAATTGTATATGTATGTACAGAAATGTGAAATTTTGTCTTCATGCAAAATCTGGTGGAAATAAAAACGCTGTGATTTTATCAAAGCTGCTACCGTCATTTATCAAAGTCATTACAGTAATTAGAGCACAAGTCAGTCCAAGATACTCGAAAATTTTGGAAAAAAATATTCAAAAGTCTTCAATGACATGGCAGTAAAGGCTTTTTTAATAATTTTCCACATTTTTCGAGTGCCTTGGACAGACTTTTGCTGCTTATTCTGATGAATCCCTTATCTAAAGAGCACTGACACATTATTTAAGCTGCCCCTGAGCACGTCTTGTTTGATTTTGGATTTTCATTACAGTAACTGTTACAGTTTTATTGATTATAGTTATAGATTTAATCTATTTATATTTCATAGTTAGTAATTTAATCATAACGTTTTAATTAGATTTGAATTGGTGTGTCATTATTATTTTATCATAATCATATACCATCAGTATATTAGTATGGCAGGTAAACTACATCAGATTTATTTATATATTCTTGGCTCAAACTTTATTTCTCAAAGCTCTTTCAAAATATGAATTATTAACCACATACATTGGTTGATTGATTGGTAGATTGATTGATTGATTGATTGATTGATTGGTTGATTGGTTGATTGATTGATTGATTGATTGATTGATTGATTGATTGATTGATTGATTGATTGATTGATTGATTGATTGATTGATTGATTGATTGATTGATTGATTGATTGATTGGACAAAGGGAGGGATTCTTGAGAATCGGTTCTTATGTAAAAGATCTTCCCAACAATAATAATTGTGTTACTAAATCATGCTTCATCTCTTAACAATAAACCAAACAGTACATTTTCTTTTATTCAAACATGTAAATCTTCAAACTTAGAGAAAGATCAATGATGCAAATCATCCCAAAAGGCACAATCAAATTTACCATCAAATAAAAGATGATCCAGTTTGATCATCACAAAAGGAACAAAACCAAATCGACATCTCAAAATGTCTTGAGAAGGATTTACTCCATTTACAGTTTTAAAATGGACTTGGGGAAACTCAACTTAAGAAATATTTAGTTCTTTATTTTCATCTTTATCTGAAGCCTTTATCTTTTTCCTTAGAGAAATGGTGGAATATAGATTTTCATTTGAAGGAAAGGGAAACAGCACCTGTTTATTTCGAGTTGATGCGGATGGTTGTTAAAAGAGATACAGCTGCAGTCGGAAGTTAACGAGAATTATTCGCATTATTTATTAAATTATGCATTAATTGCTTATTAATAACGTCTCCCAAACTAAACCCACACAACCCACACAGTAAAGCTGCGGTCACTCTGGACTTGTCTCCCCATAGACTTCCATTCATACGCACGCAAATGCATCAGACTGGAAACGCGCCGTCATGCGTCAAGTTTCGTAAATTGCTGCGGTGTAAAGTTCAAGCTTGGTGAACTCTGACCTGCGAAATGGCATCACTAGACTGCGTGAGACCAACCGAGGATCAAAACATGACCTCTCTGGACAGAAATTTAAAATTAATGTCTAATCATCTTGTTTAATCCCGCCCCTTTACACAGAGCCGTACGACAGAATTTCGCAAACTCAAACTATAGGGTGTGACCGCGGCTTAATATGAACTAAACCAGAGTAATTAATTATACCAAAATTAAGTTTGTGTGTATGGTCAGAATTATTAGCCCCCCTTTTTATTTTTTTCCCCCAATTTTAGTTTTATTGGAGAGATTTTATCTAATCATATTAGTTTTATTAACTCATTTTTAATGACTGATTTATTTTATCTTTGCCATGATGACAGTAAATAATATTAGACTAGATATTCTTCAAGACACTAGTATTCAGCTTAAAGTGACATTTAAAGGCTTCACTAGGGTAATTAGGGTAAAGTTAGGGTAATTAGGCAAGTCATTGTATAACAGTGGTTTGTTCTGGAGACAATCCAACACTAATATTGCTGAATGGGGCGAATAATATTGACCTTAAAATGGCTTTAAAACAATTAAAAACTGCTTTTATTCTAGCCGAAATAAAACAAATAAGACTTTCTCCAGAAGAAGAAATATTAGAGGAAACACTGTGAGAAATTCCTCAATCTGTTCAACATCATTTAAGAAATATATAAAAACACCACAGGAGGGCGAATAATTCTGACCTCACCTGTATATGCATCTGTATGTGTCCACAGGGAGGCAGTATGAGTCTATAATTTGCATCTGCAGTTTAATCTGACCTGAAAGTGTGAATTGATGATCGGATCTCTTTAACACACATGCACGCACGCACGCACGCACACACACACACACACACACACGTGTGCGCGTTGATGAGCAGATAATGTTGGAGCGGTTAGAAAACTGCTGTAAAACACACATCATCATACATGTGCATTTATACAAGATCAGCTTTAACATCTGAATGACAGATCTCTGATCAGCTGACAGAATAATGTACAATCATCAGTAATTCACTGCTCGTTAATAGCTGTCCGTAATGCTGATATGATGCTTTTAACAGCTAATCATGCTGATAATTAGATTATAAAAGTGTGTTTTTTGCCACGGAATTGAAAAAAGACGTATATCACAGCACTTTATTAAAAACAAGAGCTTAAAAACAAGACTTTCAATAATTACCATTTACCTTGTTTCATTTTGCCATCTCATAAGCACAAGATTTTGGAGGATAGAAACTAGAAAAATTAATTACTTTATACTTTATAATTGTTTTTATTTTTTCATTTATTTGTTTTTTTTTATATTATATTGTTTTATTTTATTTTTTGTTTTGTTTTTATTTTATTTTATTTTTTTATTGTATTTTATTTTTTTACATTTTTTAAATTTTCTTTTATTTTTTATTTTATTTTATTATTATTTTTACATTATTTTATTTTTTATTTAACTTTTTTGTTTTGTTTAATTTATTTGTAATTTTAATTTTTTTCTGAATCATAAACAATAACATTATCCCTTAATTATTCATTATTAAATGAAACCTACTTTTTGTTTACCGTCTTATTTCTATAAACACAATTGTAACCAATATATGAAGCAGTTTATGTTAGGGTAAAAATGCTTTATATTTCCACAATATTGTGCTTTTAAAATAAATGCTTTATCTCTATATGTTTATTATTGTGTATTATGTATTTATTTATTTACAGTTTAAAATAACTAGACTAAAAGTAGAAAACGTGCATATTTATTCCTGTCTGAAGTGATGTTGTGTCATTTCTTTACTCCAGTTTATTTCTCTCTGCGTGATTCTCAGGTAATTCATATTTAATCATCAGAGAGCAGTGACAATGATCTTTGTATTTAGACATGACTGAAGAAAAACAGCTCAAGCCCATTTATGTTTCAACTTGTGTATTTATGTACTTTAAAAATGTTTAAAACACTTGATGTTGTTGACAGCTATATGCTTATAAACTTTAATAATTTATTTTAGTTTTTTTTCAGTGTATCATGTTTGATTTTTATTGCATTGCAATGACTTTTAAACATTGTTGTGTGAATATGCTTTAATGCAAATGAGCTGTTTGTTTTTAAGACTTTTGATCTTTTTTGTTTTTAAGACTTTTGAATATTATATATGAATTATGGTTCACTAAATGTATTCAATTTAATTTAATTTAATTTTGTGTTTTGTTTATTAGGGTTAAACCGGGTTAAACATGCTTCCCCCCCCCCAATATATTATGATGCATTTCCTTTAAACAACCATGCATTATATGTATATGTATATATATATATATATATATATATATATATATATATATATATATATATATATATATATATATATATATATATATATATATATATATATATATATATATATATATATTTCTAGTTGGAGATAACTAGACTAAAAGTACACTAAACTACTGTCTTGAGCTTTAATATTGTATTTATAGGCTTTATATTTAGTAACACCTTTTCATATCATATCATTTATATATCATTTTAAATGTCCTGAAAAACTATTTTAAAAATTGTAAAAACTATAAAATAATAAAATTTATAGACTTTATTTATTTTAATTTCAATGCATTATGTTTAATTTTTATTGTATTGCAAAGACTTTTTAATATTATTATGTGAATACACATTTATGCAAATGAGCTATTTGTTATAAAGACTGTCGACCAATGTTATATTTAAATTATGGTTCACTGAAATTGCCCTGAATGATAGAAATACACATTTTTACATCTCATAAGCACAAGTTGGACTCATTTATAAGGCATTTTAAAAAGTTTTGCAATAGGAAATAAAATATTTGTATATAATATATTATATAATTTGTGTTTTTATTTAATTTAATTTTGATTTATTTTATTTTATTATATTTTATTTAATTTTTTGTATCATAAACATCATTAGCCCCAAAGTATGTTTCGTTACTAAATTGAATTTAAATTTTTTGACAATCTCTTTGCTACAAACACCATTCTTGACCAATGCATGAGGTAGTTTGAGCTTGTACCATTTATTGCAATGACTTTTAAATATTATTGCATGCATATGCATTTATGCAAATGAGCTATTTGTTATAAAGACTGTTGACCAATATTATATTTGAATTATGGTTCACTGAAATTGCCCTGAATGATACAAATACACATTTTTACATCTTTTAAGCACAAGTTTGACTCATTTATAAGGAATTTTTTAAAGTTTCGCAATAGGTAATAAAATATTTTTATATAATATATTATATAAATGTGTGTTTTTTTTATTTAATTTAAATTGGATTTATTTTATTTTATTATATTATATTTTATTTCATTTTTGTATCATAAACATCATTAGCCCCAAATTATTTTTCATTACTAAATTAATTTTCATTTTTGTAACAATCTTTGCTAAAAACACCATCTTGAACAATGCATGTTTGTGCTTGCTTATTGCAATGACTTTTAAATATTATTTAATATATTATTGCATATGCGTTTATGCAAATGAGCAATTTGTTATAAAGACCGTTGACTAATATTATATTTGAATTATGATTCACTGAAATTGCCCTGAATGATACAAAAACACATTTTTAAGTCTCATAAGCACAAGTTTGACTCATTTATGAGGTATTTAACATTTTTTTATTTATATTATTTTACCTTGTTGTATTTATTTTTTGTATCAGAAACAACATTATCCCCCGATTATTCTTTATTTATTAAATTAAATCTCATTATTTTACCATATCACTGCCCTAAACACCATTTTTGACCAATATATGATATAGTTTGTGTTAAAAAACTTTATTATTTCCATTATATTATCATTAAAAACATGCATTTATATTTTATTACAGTGTGTTATGCATGTATTATTTATAGCTTTAAAATAACTAGTTTACATGTAGAAAGCCACAGTTGTGAGCAGCATTTATAATGTCATATTCTCACATTTCTTTATTTCTCTCTGCGTGATTCTCAGGTAATGCATATTTAATCATCTGAGAGCAGAGAGAATGGTCTTTTTATTTAGTTGCGAGTGAATAAAAGACGCCTGTAATCATGCAAAGCAAAGCGAGAATGAAGGCCAAACACACTTGAACATCTTCCAGCCCACTTTATTCAATTAAACACACCAGTGCGTCTCACAGGGACTTTTATTTTGCATCTAAAACTGAAGATTAAACACATTTTGGGAGGCAGTGAGGATCATTAATTTTAATGAATGTCGTCAGGCTGGATATCTTCAGGTGGAAAACCTCTGCCGCCCCATTTTCCCATGCCCTATGCCTCTTTAAAGCAGCATGTCAAAGAGGTATATGCATAGGAAAAAGGAACAGCGAGTGGAGTCAGACGGAGAGACGGAAACCTCAGAGAAAAACAGAGAAAAACAACAACAAATGTCAAAACTCAGGCAGAAGTTTGGAAAACAGTGCTAAAAAATGAACAATTTCACAATGATGCCTTCCAAAATAGCTTTTATTCTCAGTGTAAAAACATGTTAAAAGTCTTGTAAAAGTTTGATGATGATTTTGTAGGTTAAAAGTCTCTCATGGAATCATCAGTGCCACTAAAAGATGTTTATATCTACTTTTAATGTAATAGATTTATAATAAAATTTCAAATATCATTCACAAAGATGCATCTCTGGTTTCCTAAATAGTTTTTTTTCACAGTGTAAAAACTATTTAAATGTCTAGAAAAACGTTTAAGAGTATTTTGTAAGTTAAAAGTCCCTCATCAGTGCCACTAAAATACATGTAATACACTCTTTTATTATTTATTTTATTTACTGCTTTACATTTTTAATTAATTATCAAAACACACATGTCTGGAAAACACTGTTAAAAATAGTTGATTAGTTTAAAGATCATTTTAAATGTCTAGAAAAAAACTTTTAGGAGTATTTTGTAGGTTAAAAGTCCTTCATGGAATCATCAGTGCCACTAAATTATATGCATATTTACTTTTAACGTTATAGATTAGTAATTAGATTAGTAAATATCTATTTTTTCCTATGTGTAAAACATTTTAAATGTCTATAAAAACATTTAAGAGT